>NC_080448.1:3501743-3659243 GCF_028018845.1 Melospiza georgiana
TTGCCCAGAACAGCAGAGCCGTCCCCTCTTGCAGCACAGCCTACACGTGTTTCAGGCTCTCTAACCACCCTCTTGCGGTACCACTGCAGAACAACATCTTTATCTAACAGGCCAAACCAAATCCAGTTCTGCTCCACTGTTCTAGGATTAATGGAGACAAAACTTTCCTTTTGGCTGGCAATAACTGGACATTTTTTGATACCTTTCCCTCTTTTTTTAAATCAAATTAACTCCAAACACACCATGGTGACCCCAAATACACTGAGGCCCCAAAAAAGGCACTACTGAAAATCCTTAGAAGTTTATGCTTGCAGTTTTAGTTGTCTGTAAAAGAAAAAATAAAAAAAATCCCAAGCTTTTGATGCTAATGGAATTTCTGCTGCATAAAACCAACCCACACAATGACACTGATTCAATGGAAACTATTAAAGGGCTTTGAAGATGCAAAGCAAAAGATACATTTAATAAACATATTGTATATTTGATAGGTGACATCTTTATGCAATGAACTGATTCAATTCTTGCTTAATTATCTTGTCTTGAAACAAAGATGATTTTACTGGGAGTGGATGGCTCAGTTCCTAGGGCTAAATTCAAGTTTCTCATAGAGAAACGTAAATTCAACCAAGAAAAATGCTGTACTCAGAGTGAGTTTCAGTACTGGGCAATATGATGATCAAAAGCCACATTAGGTGCTAAAATACAGCAAATGTGCCCTTAGTAACAGAATGACTACAGCCCTTAGCAGCTTGGCTCAATACTTGAACTACTTATCAATAAATAGGTAAAACCCATTCCTTTGCAGGTAGCTTTAGCAGTCTGAGATGCCACAATTAGTTAATATGGAAGGTTACAAGTACTTTCTAGAACCAAAGGAGGAACTCAGGAATTCTTCATCTCCTGCCACCCTTGACTCTGCAATTTGCCTGATTTGGGTTTTTCTCTGTTCCCCAGTGGCTCTGGCAGTAACTCAGTTGCCCTGGGTGACTCCTGAGGTCACTCAGGCAGTAGTGCCTGGTATCACACTGCTGACTCTGTGTTTGGGGCTCCCGGCAGCACTTCTCCTGTTTATAAAATGGGGATAATGCTGTACTGATGTCTGTATTACCAGAACCAGCAGAGGAAACATCAGATAGCAGTAAAACAGACATGGGAGATTGTGGGGTGCCACCAGGATTTTATACTCTGCTCCTTGCTGGATTGAGCTTCTTCCCTGGTGCTGTACCTGACAGCACATGTGCATTCTGATGTCCATAAATACCTGTTGCTGTATGCAGCCTCACAGTGCACAAATGAGGAGGGGGAGCTATTTTATGACCAGGAAATATCTTTGTGCTAACATGATTTCAGTTGCAAGATACCGGTGGAAAAAGAAAGGGGTGTGACCCCAACAGATACCAGCTGGGAACTTCCACCTTGCCCACAGGCACAAACAGTCCAAGCCCCTCCAGCTGGAGACAGGGCACAGGGAGAACAGTCAGTCCTCACCTGCAGCTCTGCTTCTCCTTGGCTAGCAAAAATGTGGAGCTTTTTATAAAGATTTCCATGGCTCATTCACTGAAGCTTCAGTTTTAGTATGACTAAAAGGATTTTTGCAGTATAGCTGCACTGGACAATGTTCAGTTGCCCCAACCAAGGGCATCAATCATGGTGCAGTCAGAGACAGGCTGTGTCCCAAAGAGCTTCATGTAAGGAATGGCCAGGATTGGGTTTTTACATGTGCAGGAAGGATATGATGGGACCAGGACATCAGCAGGGCAGGAGGCAGCCCCACCACTCGTTTGCAATGCAATTCCCAACCAGCTGAGTTAGAGGCCAGCCTCCATCCAGAGCTCAGGCAGAGTCACACTCCAAGGGCAATTCTGACCATTAAACTGGAATCGTGCTCCAAATCACCTTCTGAATTCAATCACTGCCACTCCAAAGCTGGCAGGTGGAGTCCAAAGAAGGAAGTTGGTTTATCCAGGTGGGACTTAACCAAGCCAGTGTGGCAGTAACAAAACCCTGTGTAACAGGAATCCTCAGTCTCTGAACCACTGCTCTTCTTCCTTGCCAGAAACCAAGCAGTGAGCCAAGGACTCCTCTGGAAGTGCAGCACCACTGCTCTGTGACCTTGGTCCCTGTCCAGAGCCTTTCAGCAGAGACACCTGCACTTGTGAAGCTGTAATTAAGAGTTCAAATCTGCAAGAACCGTACTAAACATTTCCTCAACGAGGCACAGCCACTACAAATGAAAATACTTGCAAAAAATCGTCCCCAACCTCCATCTGCCTATCTTCCAGTCCAGCAAGGACTACAGTCTTCATGAGCTCCTACAGGCAAAGGTAAAAAGGAACAACAATATGACTTTTGTAAAAAAATCTGCAGTGTTTATTGCTGCCTCTGATAAGATTTAACTGCCCTAGGCCATGAAAGATGACAGGACTGGCAAAGAAGGGAGCAGTAAGGTATGAAAAGCAGAAAACCAGGCTGGAGTTTAGTCTCAGTAAGGAAAATCAAAGATCCAAACATAGGAATTTAAAAAAGAAGAGACCAAGCATGGCATAAAATGAACAACATATTGGGAAACAAATGTTAGGACTGTTTTCAAAGATTCCCTTCCTAAACATTGTATTTGGTATCTCAGCTAGTGATAGCAAGCTGCTCTGTGGAAAATTAGTTGGAATTTGGGAAGATGGGACTTGAAAACATAAAGCAAAGCCCTGGTTGCTATAAAGCACACTGAGGGTTTTCTATGATCAAAATCTCACACAACCTACAGAATTAATGCCCTCATGACTCATTTCATTCCCACAGATGGTAGCTGGCATGGTCTTTAAATGAAATTCATTTCTTAAACACAAGTGAATTGAAAAATAGAAGATTTAAGACAAATATCCTGAATAGAAAATCCTTCAAAAAAGATCAAATTGTCTATATGTGCAAGATAACATCCCTATATCAAACTTCTGAAAAGCAGTGAATACACCTGAAGAAGTTTAAAAGCATTAAAAATTCTTTTCCTTCTCTTACTACATCCTTCAGGCATACTCTTCTGAGCATCACCACTACAAGAAGACTTGACATGTGGATCTTCCAAGGCATGGAGCACTGAAATTGAACTCAAAGGGACTGAAATGCCTCCATGCTTTCTGGACTCTGGGAGCGAGGGTTCATTGGCTTAATTGGGAATTAAGGACCATCAACAAGAGTTTGCTCACAAAGATCAGAGCCTGGACAATCAAGACCACGTTTCTCCCCTCCTGAAGACGCTGCCAGAGCTGTCAGGCTCCTCTGTAAGGATGAGATGAGCCTGGAAGATGATGCTCTCAATCAGACCCTGCCTTGTAGGGCCTCCCTTGCTGGCTCCAGCAGTTACATCCTCCCGTGGCCATCCAGTCCTGCCTTCTTCAGTAACTCAGCTTTTTAATGATGTGCATCCAGCAGACCAAGATTATAATCTAATTAAAATCTAATCCAAGTAGAGTGTTACTATATTTTTAAAGAATCTGGACAAGCCAAGGATCTGGTCTCCTTTCTGTTTCTTTTTCCCTGACAGCGCTAAGGATTCCAGTAAGATGGCTTAGGAAAGCTTGCCATTTCCTTTCCAATTTTAACAGCTACTCCTGAACAAAACCCCACTGTTGGGAAAAAGGACTTCTTCCCCATAGCAATGATGGGGCACTGCACACAAAGAAGCACCTAGCAGTTTAGTTCACATTTTTTAATAACATGGCACAATTTACATTACACAAGTCTTCGCTGAGGAGGACACATGCTGAAGATTGAGAGCCGCTTCACTTTTCTGTTCACATAGGATCTAGAAAGGACTTTATTACATACAGGATAAACAGCAAAAAGGTTTGTATATAACAATCTCTTTACAATACTGAAAGCTACCACTACGGTTCCAGTGTACATATTCCTCAGGGTTGGGACTTTTTTGTATTTTTCCTTTTGTTTGTAGAAAAAAAGAAAAAAAAAGAAAAAAAAAAAGAAACACTGCACAACATCTGGAGTTCACAAAAATCTGAAGCTCACAACTAAACCTTCAGTTGACTACTAAAATAGATCTCTGATCATTAGAAACAAATGTTCGTAGTTAACTTTTTTCTTTTTTTTCTTTTTTTTTGCCAAAACAGGGTAACAACTTCAGATAGCACTTTAATACACTAGAAGACCAATGGAACTAATTTTATTTCATACATATATTTTACAGTCCAGTAGACAAGATATTGAATTCTCTCTGATAAAGTCATATTCTCTCCAAATATTTAGACAAGAAACTTAACACATTATAAAAAACTGTGTTATGAAAAGACCGATTTCAGAAGATTGATGCATATTTTTAAAAAGGACCATGTTCTTCAGGTTATTTCATGTCTTCTATGATTAGGGAACAACAAGGCTGACCTGTTAGCTATTCACAGACTTTATTACCAACTGAAATACAATAAATTCCATTATGAAATCTGCAATGGAGTTCATTAATTAAACTACTGATCCACAGTGAAAACATATCCATCATTTAGAAAAGTATTCACTTTCTTGTAGGATTTGTTTCAATGTAGTTAAAAATCACTTAACACAAAAAAATGTGTGTACAGATAAAAATGACACACTGGCAATAAAACCAGACATGAATGGCTATAAGCAGATGTTCTCCCCAAAATAAATTTGACATGTTAAGTGACAAAAGTTCTGGAAAATCTCCAGCGTTCCATTATTACCATTTAACCCAGATTAATATGACTGAAACCCAATCTGCCATGACTCCATGTCAGTGATCACAGAGCACTAATCCTGACACCATCCAAGGGACACACGAGTTACAGTGACCTCAGCAGCCTGATGCAAGGGTTCACACAGAAAACTACACCTCTGAAGGACTGTTTCTTCATCAAAACAAGAGAAGTAGGCTTCCATTAGAAATAAGCTTGTTCAGGGAAAATATGACTTTAATTATGTTGTGTGTTGAAAAGGCTCCTTTGAGTTATAAAGGCTTTTGTGAAAAGCCTTAAAATTCATTGCATAGTTGAAGGGGTTTAGCTGTCTATAACAATATAAGTAACACAGCATAAGCAGACTGTGTTGATCAATATTAAGTTTGCAAATAGCACAGTTTAAGAAGTATTAATGTATTATGTTACTTAATTTTATCTATTTACATTTGTACAAAGTAAAGCTTTCATCTTACCCTTTTTGCATATATGAACCATTAATCCATGAAGCAATCTTTTTACATAAATATCTACAATTGACTTCACTTCTGGTTTGAAAGAGCTTTGTAGGGTTGACATTGGTGGTGGCTTGTTTCTAGTCAAATCACTCAGACTGATGTCTTGTTCTTCAGTTCAAATTTTGAAATTTTTTAAGCTAGAAATAAAATAGAGTAGGAGACACGAGGAACATATGGAACATTGGCTAAAAGATCTGGAAAATTTCAACATATAATATACAAAAAAAATCATTTCAAAATCTTTGCACTCAGGTCTATACATATTGTACAGTGGGTCACATCCCCAGTCTGTATCAATGACTTGTAAGAAGGTCTTTATATTATGTTCATTTACAAGGTTTTTGTCCCTCTTGCTCTGGTTTTCACTGAGTCTTGCTCTGCTTATCGAGCTTCGATGTCCTTGAGGGTGTGAGAGGGAGGCCTCTCTCTCATCTCTGTGGACAGAGGAGTAGTCCTTCTGGGAGAGCCGGGCCGCGGGCCCAGCGTGGAGATAAGAGGCGGCGGGGCACTGAGAGCTGCTGTGGGGGGAGTTTTATTGAGGAGGCCGTTCTGGTGTCCCGTGGGGGGACTGACGCGGGGGTAGTGCATGCTGGGCAGTCCTGGCGTGAGCAGGCCGGGGTGGGGCAGGTGCCCGTCCAGGGCGGCGGGGTGCACCGAGTGCAGGCGCGCGTGCTCGTAGTCCTCGCGGAGCATGTGCAGCCGCTCCCGCTCGTCCAGGTGCGCGCCCCGCTCGTGCTCCCGGCGCGGGTCCACGGACAGAGGGTGGTGGTGGTGGTGGTGGTGGTTGTAGTCGTGAGGTTCCCGATCCCTGAATGACCTGTCTGCTTCGTACAACCTTGGCGTAGAGAGGCGATGGAGGGGGTCATTTCTTAGCAAAAAGTCTCTGCCCAGGGGGTCTCTCCGATGAATATCCAGCTCTCTGTAGGGATCTCTCAAGGGATCTCTCATTGGATCCCAGTGGAAAGAAGGATAAGGGAAACGTTCTCCACCAGGAATTGGGCTAATTCCCATAAAAGGGGTCATCATGCGAGTCCTGTCCAGGCCACTGATGCTGTTCATGTGATGTATACCAGTTACACCTACAGTCATGGGCATAGACACTAAAGGACTTGGGTGGACGTTGGATGTGGATATAGGTGGTGGCTGATCAGATGACCTATGAGTCTGAGGTCCCTCAGGCTGAACATCATGGTCTTCCTTTCGCTCTTCCTTCACCTTGACTTCGTTGCTTTTCTTCGGGTTATCGTATGCCGGCTCGTTCTTCCTGTCGGCCTCGCGGTTGGAAGTGCTGTTGGGCCTGGTGCTCTCCACAACGGGGGGCCTGGCGTAGGGGGAAGGAACCCTGGGCATTTGCTTAGACTCTTCCACCACTCGGCTTTCATGGCTCAGGCCTTCTTTCTCCGAAACGTAGCTGTCCTTCACCTTGTGCTCTTCAACATTAATCTCCTTCCGAGATTCGGAGTGATCCCTCTCTCGTTCTTTGGGTTTCTCTTTTTCTCGAACCTCGGGATTCAGATGGCTCCTGATCTGCTCACTTGAGCTGCGGTTGTGTCCGAGGGAGTTTACTGGATGGATAGGTGCTGGCGAAGGATGGCTGGAGTGTCTTTTCTCAATGCTCTCCCTACAAGAAAGAGAAGTGTGAAATGAAGGCATGAGAAGCTCTGCAAAGAAAACAAAGCATCAGAGTGTCTGGCTTTCTACTTGTGGCTTTGCAGAGAGCCGGTGACGTGCACCAGTAAATGCTCTGTGCCTGTGGCACACCAGAACTCCAGAAGAACATCCCATCTCTAAACTTGGCCTACTCTGTTATCTCATCAGAGCAGCTGCAGATCTCCAAAGCTGCTCTGTGAAGAATCTGACTGAGATCTCAAACACTGAACTCCACACAAGGCTCCCATGGGCATCTAGTTCTAGGACATGTATTGCAAAGATTTTAAATGTTTGCAAAGAAGAGAGAGAAAAGTAAAAACATACTCATTTCATCCAAAAAGTGAGGGAATTAAATACAAATTACATGGTTAATAGTATTCTACCTACTTCTTCTTTTAAGAATACATTTGGGAAAATAGATTACTATTTTTCAAATGGCTTTTAAAAACATTTCCAGACCTATGTACACTACTAATTTCTCTCCTCTATTCTTTTCCAATGTTTAGTTTTTCAATTTACTTTTTGCAATTCCATTTACTTCAAGCTGAGGCAAAATCCTTTTGAGTACCACCAGTACCGATGGTGCCAACCCAGCCCTCTGACAGGAAGGCACTTCCCTGAGTGTGCAGTGACCCTCAGTGCAGGTGTTTAACAGAGCTGCCCATCACAAAGAGTTCGTGTTGACCTCCGCAGCAGAGATAAATCTGCTCTGTCTGTCCATCCTTCAGGCTGGCTCTGAAAACATCATATCTGGAGTTAGCTGCTCCTCCGATGACCAACCCTTCCCATGTCTAGGTTAAAACAAGCTGAGCAGGACAGGACCAATGCTACAAAGTCAGAAAATACTGTGAATTCATTCAATCTTTCAAACCTAACTATGGTGCACAAAAGTTTAGGGGATTATGGTCTGGCAGTGAACCAAAATCTAAATATGGAAATGGGTTCCATACCAATTATTTTCAGGAAGTAGTGTTGACCAGGAGTTGTTATGGGCAATGCTAAGTGAAAAAGCTCTCCCATTTAAAACTAATCAAATTCACAAGGTGAATCTAATCCCTCAGTTCCAATGATTTTAACCTCTTAGTAATTTCAATTGACCTCTGAGTAGGAATCTCTCCATAAGGACAGATCTACATATTCAGTGCTGGACATGTGCTGTTTGCTGAGCATGGAAATTCTGTTCCATGTAGGACAAGGGACAGTGTGCTGTTAAAGGCAACTATTATTTATGGCCAGAAACTAAAACCCAGGAAGTTCCAACTCAACATAAGAAAGAACTTCTTTCCATTGAGGGTGGCAGAGCACTGGAAGAGGATGCCCAGGGAGGTCTCTCTGAAGACAAACCCACCTGGCACTTTCCTGTGTCACCTGCTCTGGGTGGCCCTGCCTCAGCAGGGGGTTGGAGTGGATGATCTCCAGAGGTTCCTTCCAACCCCAGCTATTCTGGGATTCTGTGGGAAGGGTAAGCAGTGAGGGGTCCCCTCAGCTGACATGGTGTGTCTCTGGGTGCCGGTGTCACCTGAAGGCTGGGTGTCACCAGCAGGTGACACTCTGGCCAGGATGAGCAGTACTGGCTGCTGAAGGGCAGCTCAGAGGGTGACTCCACAGTGAACATTTGCTCCTTCACCCATACAATTTCTGCCACCTACTTCTTTTGCTGAGCTGTGTAAGATTTGTAGTTCTAGGTACTTTTGGACAGTGAAACTGCAGCAAATGCAGAAAAAATGCCTGGGAGAAGGAAACTCATTCTAATGTCACCAGGTACATCTTTTGGTGTGTCTAGACTGAACTGTTGAAACTGTCATTTCATGGGCCATGTCTGAGAGACCTCCAAAGTCCAGAATGTAACTCTTGGAAAACACTTGGAAGACAGAGCCCTGCCTGGTCTGCACTGTCCAGCACTTCTCTGCTTGGGATCAGGTGCTGCCTTCATTCAGTGGGACCTGAACAGTCTGGAAATCACATCCTGGCTCTAATTTCCCTCCACTTGCTTTCCACCAAGAGCTGAGGCATTTAGAAGCTTCCACATCTGGACACAGGGAGACCAAGTCAAGGCCCTCCAGCGAAGGATTCTCAATGTGAAGGTTCAATTCCTTTACTTTGCTGGGAAAACACTGGCTTGTGGGCTCTGCAATGCCTAATCTTTTATTTATTTTGCTTATGGGACTAGTTTAGAGGGTACCCTTAATTGTTTTATTTCCCTAGGAAAGATCATTCAGTCCTTTTGTTGATATTTAATCAATTTTCCATATAATTGAGGTACTTTAAATGACACATAAAATTTAGAAAAAATAACAGCTGTTTTCTGTAATTAAGGAGAAATATATGTGCAACCAAAATGACAAATTCCTTTTCCAATGTCATTGTATTTAATGACAGTGTTGGTAACATCTCAAGAGGCTCCTGATTATCCAGCTCATTTAAGTGAGCTGCACATAGTCCAGTGGACAGAGAAGGAATGACTTTTTAATCCTCACATTTGTCAAGAGCTCCTGAGGTTGATAACATGAGAACAGCTCTAAGCCACTGCCTCTACAAAGAAGAAACTTAAAATCACATTATCCAATGAACTTATTACCAAGTAAGAGAAGTTCTGAGGCTGTGTGCTACACTGAAAAAAAACTGAATTTCTTATGCTGAGGTGTGTGCCTCATTTATATTGATTGAAAGATCAACAGATTCTTGGTTGGTTTGGTTTCATGCTCTAGGACTGCAGACACTTAAATGCCATTATGATTGTACTGGAAGTGTTCAGTGACATCTTTTAAACAAAATACCACTGAGAAGGAACAAATCCTGCTTTCCACATTTGCTATTTTAAATTTTTTTTCCCCTAATGTTGGGCTGGAATAAAAGAGTCTTTAAGAAAACCCCTCCACAACTGCAATCAATCAGAGTCCCAGAACACCCTGAGCTGGAAGGGACATGCAATGTTGCAGGAGCCATCAGGGCTCTGCAGTGCCACTCCCAGCCAGGACAGGGTCACTGCTGCAGTTCTGCACTCTGGGCTGCCTGAGGGATTGACCTCTCTCAGTCTGCCTGGCAGGGGCTGTGGTGCACAGGCCATGCAGCTGATCCAAGAGGAGCCACCAGGGATCTCCACCCCATCCAACACCAACCTTAGCTGGGGAGCTGCATTTGAGCTCAATGCTTTTGGCTGCCTGGGCCACTCCTGGGTTGGTAAGGTTAGACCCTTGATGACCAGGTGATTTTGAGATGAAATCAAACCTCTGGGTGTGATTCCCAGCTCTTCCTGCTTGGGCAAATTAATTTCAAATAGATAACAAAGGTTGGGACCTCAACTAGAAAGCTCTGTGCTCACCCCTCTGGGTGCCACTGGATGGTGAGGAGGAGGTGGGAGAGGCTCTCAACTCCTCAGACGTTCTCTGCACAGGGAGCACAGCTCTGGGAAGGGATTCTCAGCCTCTCCTCACACAGCCCACAGTGTGAACGTGCTGCAAAGTGCCAATCCCAGCCCACAGAGCTGGGCACACAGCAGCACTGCAGGGGTGAAACCAGGACTGCACTCACTGCAAGCTGGAACTGTGCACAAGTGTGAGGGATGGATGATGCTTACTGCTAAGCACTCAAATTATTGAAAAGAAATATATTCTGAGCTATGATATGGAGTTCAGGCAATGCCAAAGCAGCTTGCAATGAATGTTTTCAGTAAGGGATTTTCTTCAGCAGAACACTTCATGAGAAAACAACAAAACAGCAACCAAAATAATCACATAATTCTACAGACTACCCAGATCATAGTAACTAAAATGCTTTGCCATTCAAGCCAGTAAAGTTACTCACATGCTTAAGCCTTTTGCAGGACAGAAAACCCAATTTGTAACAGCAATTTCTTTTGAAGCATTAACATCAGACATGAAAATAATGAAGCTATGCTACCAAACAGAAAATATTCCAAATGGAAAATGTAGGTGAAAGATCTGTAGTTTGCCTTTCTTTTAGAACAATGTAGAAAAGCTCTTCCATGTAGTTTTAGAATATCTAATGTGTTAGCATAACTTCTTTTAGAAAAGGCTACTAATGCATATCTTTGGGTTAGTGACAGAGAAGTCAGGAAAGCACATCTCCTAAATATTCTTTTAGATTAAAATATTAGAAACAAATAGCCATTATGTAGTAAAGTAATGTGCAAACTTAACAGGAAAGTCATCAAGCCACAACTGAAAAAGCTGAAATCAGCCTCTCTACAGTTTTCAAGGAAGGCATGACACTTGCTGAATGGCAAACTCTTATAAATTTGGTACTTCAATGTTAAGAGGAATTTTTACTGCGTTAACTGAATAATGGGAACAGTCCTGACAAAAAATAAATATGACCAGGTTTTACTTTCCATTAACCCTTCCCAGCCTGGACATGTGAGCATGCAAGTCCATGTAAAACACTGAATAGAAAGGTGTTGGAAGGTGTGTTAACAGCAGTGCAAGTGTAGAGGCTTCTTTGAGGGGAAGGAAGGTGCTTTGCATGAACTGCATGCTCTGAAGCTTGCTATGGTTTTGGCACATGACATTCCTGGTGCATTTTAGTCTTTTCATCTCACACTTTTAGCACTGGTCCCTCTGGTCAGGCTGTTTATTGAGGAGGGAGGAAGTGTTTTGCAGACAAGGTCTGATTTACAAAGTTATTTAAGTATTTGAAGGTGCAGATAAGCATCTGATAGACCTCAGAATACTTTCCTGCACGCTGTCAGGCACTATCTCCACGTTAACCCTTCAAGAGACCTACGACAATGTGACCCACAAGGTAAGAGTGGGTGGGTCTGATTCTATTCCCACTTGGCACTGCCTGAACTGGGCTCCAGCAAAGCTCCTTCAGGTAAAGTGTGAGATGCAAGTGGGAAGAGAAACCCTGCAGAGGGGAACACCTGAGCTGCAAACCTGCCTCTAGCGTGGTGCCACCCTGGGGACAGCTCCAGGCGTGCCTCTGGTGAAGCTCTGCGTTCACAACGTGCCAGGCTGGGGAGGGTTAAAAGCGGAACGGAGCCCCAAGCTTTGAACTAGACAAATTCTTGGAAGTGTTCTTTCGTACCTTTCTTTGTCATCTTTACTAACAGATGAGTCTCGTTTATCTACATCTCTATCTCTGTCATGAGCTGCAGCAGATGAACTGCGCTCCAGCTCTCCTGGCTTCAGCCAGGGCGGAGGGGTCGGGAACGAAGGAGGAGTTCGGTGCAGTCGGTTCCAGGGCTCGTGAGGGTTGCTAAAGCTCTGCATACTGGGGCCATCCTTGTGGCCGAACATTGAGTTGGGTGCTGAAATGGTGAAGTGGAAAACAAAAAGGTTTAAGAAAAAGGTATGCTCTAGTGAAGGTACTTACCAAAACAACTTTTACAGCACTCAGAGTTAAAATGAATACATATTATTGGGAGCTGGAAAAGGAAAGGAAATTAACAGAGATTCATTAGAGGGTCTCATTCCTAAAAATGGGCAGGCATCTGACAGCTCTTTTAATTGGAAAGGGAAATGCTGTGGATAAAATTTACAAGGGATGAAGGAGTAAGATAAAAGTGACGATGACCCTTATTCCAAATGTTTTGGAGACATCAGGAAATGACCGTTATAGGGACTATAAATAATGGAACTTGTTGCATTTGATCCTGAACCAAAATAAAATAATATGTGACCAAAATCATGCCAGATTTGAAATATGAAGAAAGAGAGTGACTTTTAAAAGGATGATTTTCTGTGACTGGCTAAATTTAGAAAAATGTTGATGAACCTGGACTAGTTAATGCAGGTTAGTGATCTTTTCCAGGCACATGGCCTGAATTACTGATGAGAAAGGAAAAAAAAAAGTCTCCATCCACAACTCCCTAGCTGCACACATTATTTACATCTGAACATGCAACAAAACTGTGGAAAATTTCACACTCAAAGGCTCTATTTTTTTAAATGAACAATGCAATGGTAACATTTAGCACCAGGTTGAACCCAAACAATTAAGTAATTAACAAAAACCAATTTAGTGACAACTAGAAAAGGCTGCTTTCCAAATTCCCATCTTTTAGTGGTAGGTGATGTAACCAAGCAGTACAAAAGAGAGCCAAGAGTCCCCTGAGTGGCCCTGGCAGGCTGCAGAGCAGGGAGGGCCATGGCCCAGGTACTCACTGACTGTGGGGTTCCCGAGCCCCCCGAAGGCGTTGCTGCCCACGGCGGTGAGGCCGCTGAACGACGCCGGCCGGTTGAAGGGCTCTGCAAACCAACACAGAGAGCTGAAACCCCTGAGGCTGCAGCTCCCACCCAGCACCCCTGGGGCTGCAGCTCCCACCCAGCACCCCTGTGGCACCCCCTGCATTCCAGATGTACCCAGCTGTACTGGAACAGCATCCCCCCCACACACAGCAGGGTTCTGATGGGCTGGGACAGAAAACATTGGCTTTTTTGTTGGCCATAGCCATGACATCATCTACTAAAAAAATCCCTCTCAAAGAAAATCAATATGTTAAAATGGACATGATATGTCACAGACATGTTTTATGGAAAATCCTTTCCTTAGGATTTTTTCCTCCTGAGAAGCTGGGAGGCCTCAGGAACAAAATGTAAACAATGATTATCTGCTGCTGTGGAATGCAACAGGTGCATCTGTGATTGGGCTCATGTGGTTGTTTCTAATTAATGGCCAATCACAGTCAGCTGGCTCGGACTCTCTGTCTGAGCCACAAGCCTTTGTTATGATTCTTTCTTTTTCTATTCTTAGCCAGCCTTCTGATGAAATCCTTTCTTCTATTCTTTTAGTATAGTTTTAATATAATATATATCATAAAATAACAAATGAAGCCTTCTGAAACATGGAGTCAGATCCTCGTCTCTCCCCTCATTCTCAGATCCCTGTGAACACTGTTACAATGATGTTTCAATCGAAATCTGCAAACATCTCTGGTTTTACTTCCTTTTATTTCCTTCCTCAGGAAATGTCCCTTGCTAGTCAGGATATCATTAACTCTGGCAACTGTGCTCCAAACATCTTCAGGCCAAGTCTCCTAAACCAGAGCCAGGGTATAAATAAAATGTCCTGTTCCACTGATATGTCATGCTGGCCTGAGCATTCTGTGATTCCCTTGGTGTTTATTGCTCATACTACACAAAAAAATAGTATGGACTGAAAAATGCTGGAACAATTTTTTTAGTTAATGCATACAGGCAACAGGAAAATCATATAAAGCAAATTCTCACTTTATTTTGGAGCAGTCTAATAATTTTGATGAAGTTACTTCTGATAAATATCAACACAGAGAAAAAGAAGCCCAAAGCCACCATTTTCCATGGGCAGCAAAGAGCAGAATGATAAACCTGCATTGTCTGTTTGCTGTGCCCAGTTTGGTGACCCTCCCAAATCCTTCTCCATGCAAAATAAAATGCCAATGCAAAGTCTTGGTCTTGGATGCTCCCATAATGAGCAAATCACCTTATTACAAAAGCAGTAAGCTAGAAAGGAAATAACAACATCTGGTAACTTGGGCAGTTCTGGTTTAAGTGGGTATTCACCAGTTTTCACTAACTGAGACATGAAGCCAGATCACAAAATTTTAAAGCTATGTTTCCTATTCACTTTAATGGAAAAACAGATATCTAAGTAGGAGTTAGGAAAAGAAACATCTCTGTGATCTGAATCCTTGCCCTTAAGGCATTTTTTGGACTGGTTCTAAGTATAACTCAAATGAAACCCAGCCAGCCCTGTCACTGTGCTCCTCTAATGTCCAGAAGTATTTCAAAACACAGTCAGTGACACTTTCTGTGTATTTAGAACTTCTGCCTGGTAAAGACTACAACTACACAGCTAAAATGTGCCATTTGTAAAGGTTAGGGAGCAGAATGCTCAGTGTCTCCTCACAAGAAGTTTCATTTCTCAGTGGTCACTGCCTGAGCTGAGAGAGCACGTACCTAGGTGAGCAGCTGGGTTCAGAAAGTTGCTGTGGTGGGGTGGTGGGCCAAAAGGGGTTCCAGCTGGATGCCCCCCACCTGCCAAAACAAAGCAAAAGGGGTCAATTCCCAGCACAGGCTCAGAGAGGGACTCAGTCTGCTCTGGGCTGTCCCTTCTTTAACAGCTCACGTGAGCTGACATTGCTGTGCCCTGCATGGGGCTCACAGGGTCCTTTGCAAAGAGCAGCTGCTTTTAGAACAGAAATACCCAGTTAGAGGATAAGGGATGCAGGGGAATGAATGTTTCAGGTCAGAAACAAAAAGGAAATGCATGTGAAATACACCTTAGTTCCAACATCTGATCTCCACAATGCACCAGACATCACTCTGTGAGGAAATGTTCCTTCATTTACTACCTAGTAGTGTTTCAGCAGATTGGGCTTTTTATAAAAGCATCCTGAATCATTTTTAAATATTTATCAAATAGACTAATAGCCCCTGGCATGTCTTGCAGAGAGTTCATAAGCCAAAGCATAAGGGAAATTCATGGCAAGGATCAGCATTTTAATGAGCAAGGAGCAAGAAGGGGATTTCACTTTCAGTACTCACTGGCTGTGGAGAAGAGAGTTGATGGCCGAGCCAGGTCATGGGGGTGGTGGATGGCTCCAAAAAGGCTGGGGCCTGGTGGCCTGCTCAGAAATTCTGGTTTCAGGCCAAAGTCCAGCTTGTGTGGGTCAGACTGCATCTGTTTCTGAAATGGAAAACAGGACTTGGAAGAGACTGTCTGAAAAGGCAACAGCAAAAGGCACTTCCAGAATGATGTGGGCAGAGCAGCTCATTCATACTGATGTTTTAACAAGAATATTGGATTTTGAGACCCCAAGCACAGGTGTACAGCTGTTTTCCTGGAAGGGAGATGTAAGGCAAAGAGGGAAAAGCTCAGGCTCCTGCATATTTCCTGCTCATTTCACCAGTGTTTTCACATATGCTCACACCCACCCCTCCAGGATGTTCAGCACAGAGCTGCCTTCAACACAAACATGAAACTCTCTGAAGAGGCCTCAGACACTTGCTGAGCTGTAAGGACAGGTCTGTCCCACAACAATAAATGGGAATGTCAGCTTGGCCCTGGTCCCAGCTGGGCAGGGGTGCTGAAACACCAGACATGGACACCAGAACCACTCATTTCCCAGGGAAAGCTGCCACCAAGAAATGCTGGATGCAAAGCACCCTCCAATGCCCCTCAGCTTGATGAAAGGAAGCAGAGTGCAGAGCAGGAGTGGCTGAATCCCACTTTAACAGCTCCCACTCCACACTCAAAGTACTACATGTTTTTATTTACATGTGTTAGAGTCAGCAGCCTCCCTCTTGTGAGGGGAATTTGCTGAGGCAGCTGCACTGTGAGTGATAAGTGGATGAAGGATGTGCTCTTCTTCATGCCACATCCCCATTTCAGGGGTGCCCACTTCAGTAGTTTTATAGAATGAAGGAAGAACACCAAATTCCCAATTACCTGTGCTGCCAGAACTCCCTAAATGCAGATTGCTGATTAATTGTGCAGGGCAGCTGAAATGATTTATAAATGGGTAACAAGGAACCAGGAGATCTTAACAGTAGTTCTGGAGCAGGCTACGCTTTATAAATCAGTATTTAATACTGTGCCAGCCCCAAGCACAGACTATTACAATGACATAAATATGCATATTAAAAAGTTATGATCAAATTAATGTGCATGCCTCATAGCTGTTTTTCAAGAGCTAGAAACATGTCTGTGTAGTCATGAGAACAAAAAAAAACAATGAAAACAAGAAAGAAAAAGGGAAACAAAGCATTATCTATGTCTGGAGATAATGGCCTGCAAGAATGCTGAAATTGCCAAGTCAAGGTCAAGTCTTTTAAGGAAGTAACACTGAAGTGCTTTAACAGTTAAAAGGAGTTCAGAAAATACAAATGCCTCACTTGAAGCCTGTGTGCCAGATTTTTATGCTGTGAACTCTTTTTATTCTTTTTTAACAACCAAGTTATAAACCCTGACAGGCATTACTCAGAATAGCAAAAGCTGGCTGAAGCTTTAATTGCAGCCGTATGAATGGTGCTGCTCTAAATAACGAACAAATCCCCTGGCTGAAGAGGAACAGCAATACCATGGATGTGTTAAAAGATTTCTGAATGTGTTGGTTCACCTTAAAATAGTAGCAGGGAAATGGTCAGATTTCTTTTCTCCCCAGCTGCTGTTCAGGAGAGCAGCCCCTGGATGCCAATCCTTCCTAATGTATTTCCAGAAAATGTGTAACACCTGAGCGTGCTGCCCACAAAAATCAATGTAAATGTCTGCACTGCCCTTAGATCAGGCTGTAAGGCCCTTCCTAAAGGAGAGAGGCCCAATTATGGAGCATAAATCCTCTCCTGAGCAGTGGGCAGTGTAAGGAGGGTGTAAATGTGCTCTGTGCCCTGACTGCTGTGCAGCCCTGTTGAATCCCTGAGGTGTGCAGAGGTTACTCAGGTCTTGCAGCAGAGGCACAGGCAGCCAAACAGCATCCACAGCTGCATGCAATTTTTCCTGAGGTCAGGAAGGTTGTGTTTCAAAGTTTCCCATTGTGCCTGCTCCTTCAGTGCCTGCTGCTGCCCTCTGCAAGCAATTACTGGGCAGATCATTACTGGCAGCAGTCCTGTGGCACCGCATTCAAACTGGAAACCAGCCCCTTTGATTCCCTGCTCTGTGCTCAGGCAGCACCTGCAGCTTGTGCACAAGAAAAGGCACCTTCACAATCATGGCAGTGAGTAAGGAGAAGGAGAAATTGTCCTGTGTGAGCTTTTGGAAAGAGATTCACCTTTGTGGTCATGTCAGGAGGGGGACACAGTTCCTGTGTATCCAGGAACACCCAAACTCTCCTTACTGACCAGACACACTTCTCAATTATTCCTGAAAATATCATCATGCACAGGCTCAAAAACTCGAGCAACATCCTTTCATGTGCTTCTGGGCTTTCTTCTTGCTGTTTTTTTTTAACATGCAAGGTGGAAAAGTATGAGGTAAAAAAAATGGCTGCATGAAAATGGCATTTACTGTGAGTTATAAATATACTGGTTTGACCTCTCTCTGAATATCAAATCAAGGAAGATTCAAAGGACACAGATAGCATGGGAATAATAATTTCATTTCAAGAAAATACCTTTTCAATAAAAAAAAAAAAAAAGGACATATAACTCTCTAGGTCTATAATCTTGTCTTTTTTGATAATGGGAAGATGAATGAAGATCACTAGCAGGGGAAACATAAGGAAGCAGAGAAGAGAGATATGTCTACTGCAGCAAATTAACCTGTCAACCTTGTTTAAAAGGGTTATTTTTAAACTCTATTAGCTGCAGGTTTTCATAGCTGTTCAACATCTTCATATTCTTATATCACTACCCTACACAATTCAAGTGCACACACAGGCTGCCAATGCTAAGGATTCCCTGGTAATTTTAGTTTCTAATACAAGCTATTGATTCCTGAAGTATGAGCAGTGAAGAACAGAAACCATTCCTGACTTACTGAAAAACTGTGGGAGCATCACAAGATCTTAAAGTGATGGGTACAGTGAAAATACCATAAAGGAAAAGAAACTTTCCCAGAGTCCATGTGCAATAGCAATTCAGTCACAGTGAGAATGGAAAACTGCTCATGGCCTTCACCCTTGAAGTCTCAGAGCCTGAAAAATAACTAAGACAGGACTTCCATCCCTGACCTTCAGTGCAGCGAGGCAGTGTCTGATAACACAACATCCCTGAGAGGCTGTGCCTGCCTGGGCAGCCTGGGCACACCCAGGTGCCACCCTCCAGCCAGGAGGGGTGTGAAGGAAGGCTGAGGGGAGCCTGTGTACCCTGGTACAGCATCCTAGGGACAGGAGAGGCTTCCTGCACTTCCTGCACCCTCTCCTGCCCCTCAACATTCATAAGAGGAAATAGATACACATGCCAAGGGTCTCCACTTGGTACATTTGTGTCCTCAGTGGGAAGGGAAGGGAAGGGAAGGGAAGGGAAGGGAAGGGAAGGGAAGGGAAGGGAAGGGAAGGGAAGGGAAGGGAAGGGAAGGGAAGGGAAGGGAAGGGAAGGGAAGGGAAGGGAAGGGAAGGGAAGGGAAGGGAAGGGAAGGGAAGGGAAGGGAAGGGAAGGGAAGGGAAGGGAAGGGAAGGGAGAAAGAAAGAGAGAGAGAGGAGGGGGAAAGAGGGAGAGAGAAAAAGAGGAGAAAGAGAGAGGAGAGGAGAGGAGAGGAGAGGAGAGGAGAGGAGAGGAGAGGAGAGGAGAGGAGAGGAGAGGAGAGGAGAGGAGAGGAGAGGAGAGGAGAGGAGAGGAGAGGAGAGGAGAGGAGAGGAGAGGAGAGGAGAGGAGAGGAGAGGAGAGGAGAGGAGAGGAGAGGAGAGGAGAGGAGAGGAGAGGAGAGGAGAGGAGAGGAGAGGAGAGGAGAGGAGAGGAGAGGAGAGGGCCAGCTTGTAGTTTACCTCCATTTCCTCCCTCCTAGCTACGGAGCTGGAGCTCTTACCCTGCTGTCCTGGCTCCAGCACATCCCAGACACTGCTGGGACTCTGCCTTCAGCTTTTCACCCAACCCTCAGAAAGAAGGCTTCTGCTCAAAGCTGTGTGTGTGCCTTTACCAAGTGCCCAAGTGAGAGCCAGCCCTTCCTCTCTGAGCTCTGCTCTGTGCCCCCCACCCCAGTCAGGCTTCCCAGGCACTGACCTTGACCTTCTGTTGGTGATGGTAGATCTGCCAGGCGATGTGAACGTGCATGGCACACCACTTGCCAGGTTTCTGGAAAAACAAGACATGAATGAGTAACTTTCAAAAACCTGAGATGCTTTATTCTATTTCTAGAAGAAAACAGACCCTGAGCCCTGTCTGGTTTGGTCTGGGGGATCCCCACACCAAAACAACTGAAAGCAAAGGATTCCCTCTCCATCCTCCTGCAAAACCAGAACTGGAAAGGCTTGTCCCTTGCTAGGGAATTTATCTGGGTACCCAGGAATCTCCAGCTGGACACATTCCTGTAATCCTCTGATGCCACTGTGCTGCTGAAAGCTGTGTCCCTGTGAGCAGCTGCCCTGCACAGCTGGACTGCTCACAGCTGCACACTCAGGTCATTTCCACAACTGGCATTTCCACCAAAAGATGAAAATGGAAGTGGTTTAAAAGGTCACTCTGGTTTTCAAAATTCATCTGACTCCCTCATGTAATTGCTGGTCTGTCCCCCCAAGGTTTCAGCTCATAAATGTGCTGAGAACAATGGAGGTCACTCAATTCACCCTGTTTGGGGGGGTCTTTGCATCCTCCCTGTCCCCCCAAGTCACAGGGAGGAGAGAGGGAGGCAGGAACCAGAGTGCTTGTCAGCCCTCCTGCTGAGTTTGTATTCCATTTCCAGCACAGCTGGAAACTGTCTCAAAAAGACTCATTTGAGAGATACTTTCTTCAATTTTGTTACTTAGGGGTCTGTAGTTACCTACACAGGTAATGACTCCTGTAGAGCCAAAACTTATCACAGGAATTCAAGTCACCTGAAACTACTTGTGAATTAGTGTTTCACAAACTATGGCACGTGGTCGGCCTTCTAGTTCTAGCTGGGTATCAACCAATAATTAAATCATTTAAAAAAAAATAAACTCTGTCTCACAGACATACTACCCTAAACTCAAGCCTTTTGCTAATTTGCAAGAACTGTGCCAGTGATTTAGTAAGTTCACTAAAGCAAAATCTAGATCTTCTTCTTGAATGTGCTGAAAAATTAACAAAACTCCCTTTTGGATGAGTGACGAATTGGATCTTCAGATCCTTATTTTTAAAATATTTTGTGTTTGAAGGGGATTGTCTATCTAGAGTGGATAGTGAGATACCTGGGTGGGACATCTCAAACTGAGTAACACAGAAAACACATAGTAAAATAATACAGCAAACTCCTTCAGAGTGCAGAGAAATAACAGGGAATCACTGCCAGGATCTCTAGGATTTGCCTCAGGAAACCATAATGGAAGGATCAGCAATATTTAAGCTCAAGTATTCATGTGAGGGGTTGCATGAGAAGAGCAAAACTTCCAACTGTGAAACTCTGCCTTGTCCTTGAGTGATCAGGAGCTGCAGGAGTGCCTGTGCTCTCCCCAAAACAGGGCAGAACTGCCCAGGTGACACTTGGCAGCTCTCATTTGGAATTATTCTGTGCTGCAACCTGGTGGGACTGAGCCAAGCTTGACAAACAGGAGCACAGGAAGATTTCTTACCCTCAACATGGGCCTGAACGGATCTGTCAACTGTGAAGAAGAAATGACAGCTTGGTTACACGCCTGTCACTCAAACAATTGCTCTAATTAACAAATCTGTATTGCTTCATTAAGAGACTAAATTAAAATGTTAGAATTTTACTTTCAAATGAAGCCCTTTTGGATAATAATTAGTCCTGAGCCTCCATCTCCATGCTGTCCCCTCCCCCTGGCTGTGGCACCTGAGTGGTGATGGCAGCTCCAGCAGGCTCACACAGAGCTCTGGCCCCTGCCAGCAGCAGCAATTTGTTGATTTAATGCTGCAGAAATGGCTGGTTAACTGCACTGATGGAGGCACAGATCTGTCCTTTGGGCAAACTCCTGCTCTCATCTTTCAGAGCTCCTCAGCTCATGGCAAGGCTGGGTAATGGACAGGGCTCGATCCCACAGAGGGGCTGGGATGGGGTGTGAGCCATGCCCTGCACAGCAGCACTGTGCCAGGGCTCAGTCCCAGGGCTGGGATGGGGTGTGAGCCATGCCCTGCACACCAGCACTGTGCCAGGGCTCAGTCCCAGGGCTGGGATGGGGTGTGAGCCATGCCCTGCACACCAGCACCGTGCCACCCACCAGCCAAGGTCATGGCCTTGTGCCTCACTGCTCCCCAAGCTGTTCTCTGCCATAAATGGGCTTTGCCTTAATTATCAGCACACTGAAACAGATGTTGGTAAACAGGGCCCATAAAAAACCCAATTTTCTCATTTTTATTTTTGATGTGGCCTGTTAGGGGGTTTTTTTTGGAGTAGATTATTTTCTTATTCCCCTTTTTTTGCTCATATTTCATCAATAAATGCTGGGAAATAATTCAATTTATTGGGTACTGCTCATTTGTTTTGGATTTTCTGTTTTGAAATGCAATACTAAGGGAGATTTATAGGTGCAGAAGGTACTTAGCAGACGCAGTGATGGCACAATGCATCATCTTGAAATAATCGAAACTCACTCCCAGTTGAAAGGGAACATAAAGCTAAATGACTTCCTGATGGGAGGTTCTGGTTATCTCTGCACTTAGACAAACAAACAGAAATGTGGTTCCTCTTGGTGTAAAGCTCAGCCTCAGCTCAGCAACCCAAGGTACTGGAACTCAGCCCAACACAAAGACAGCAGCTCTGGAGGTTCAGCCGTGCCCCAACTCAGAATTTTAGGGAGAGCTCCTCAATGCTTTTGTCTGAGAGTTCTGCTAAAAATATTTGAGTGTGAAGTTCCTCATGGAAATAATGGCCATCAATTCAAACACACCAACAACCCTTGGGCAGAGGGACAAAGTGCTGAGGCAATAAATGCTGCTCACATCCCCTGAAACTCAGAAATCCAGAGGCACCAAGTGATCAATAAAGTGCATCCGTATTTCACTGGGGCAATCAATGCTACAGTAACCCAGGGAATAGCTGTCATTACCCACATTAAAAACAATTACAGAGTGCAAACACAAATCTTGGGGAGGTTTGTACATTTCCTACGTTGAGTTGGACTTTTATGCCTTTACCCCTGGGCCTGGGGGGAGAGCTGCCAGCAAGGACAGAGCTCTGCCAGTGCACAGGGGTGTTTTAAATGTTCCCAGAGAATTTCTGCAGCTCTCCCTGATGAAACAGCTCAAACAGCTTTGGTTTAAAGGGTGTTAATTTGGACTTTCTAAAGATGGCAGCTCTAGCATTCAAGGTTTTCAGGAGGAACAGATTTACTTGAGAAAAAGAAAGCAGTTTTTACAGACCCGTGGATCCTTCTGTAGAAGGGTATGTGGGACCGTTCCAGGTCTGGCTGCAACATCAATAGGATTGGAAGTCTGGAAATTCCACAAGGAGAGACAACATTAATGAGCTGCACACCAGTAACAATGCCTACAAGCAACAGAATGTGCAAAACAATAGTTCTTTATCATTACATTGTCTAAGCAATAGAGATAAACTTTTTATAAAGGAAAGGAGAACCATTATAATCCACTCAGGAATATGAGTGTTATCATCTCCAAATCCACACTTTGATTATCCACCAACTTCCCATTAGTTTAATCAAAACCACTGAGGGAACAGTGACTGTTTAAACTGGAAAATCTTCTAATGTGAAAAACCTGATTAGGAGCACATTTATGACACAGCATCAAAAGCAGCATGTGGAGGACACAGAGCCTGCTCTGCTGATTATCAGTGATGCACTCAGCACACAGAGCAACACTGCACCAGGACCTCAACTCCATCCACAGGGACTGCCACAATATGGGCATCAGGAAAACATCCACTTGCAAAAAATTAAAGACCTTCTCATTATTTGGATGTTAATAGTCAGTTAATAAAATGCAGTTTGGTGGGGGGGGGAAAAACCCAAACAAAAAAAAAAAAAAAAACAACAAAAAAAAAACAACCCAACACCCCTACATTTAGACAGAGCTTGTTCCTATGTCAAAATGAAGAAAATAGAAATCAGCTCCAGCATAACTGACAATTAAGTAAGAGAGTTGTTAACAGTCTGATTACCATACAGACAAGAATCTCACTAATGAACTGCAATTTACATATTCAGTCATTAGAGTGGATGGGCCAATTTAAGGAAGAAGGTGTCTCCTCTGCAGAAATTCCACTCCTGATTTCAGTCTAGCTGCAAAGACTACAGACTGACTTCTTCCCACTGATAAATAAAGAGTGACTCCATAAAAACAAAAGAGAAAAGCCCTGAACTTGCCACATTTCTCTACCCCAGTTATCACCCATGAGGACAGCCAAATCAGTGCTCTGCACTGTGCTGGAGCTGGGAGGTAATTATGGAAATGAGTAAACAAGAATGAGCACCATTTCTTAAAATCCTGATTATTACATGACCTTTCATTAATGCACACTATCTCAGAACTAATTATATTGCTTCTAAAGTTAACCATGCCTTTATATAAATAATTAAAAAGAAATGTTTGTAGATATATCTGAATCTAATGAGAAATAACTTCTCTTTGTGGTAAATCTGGAAAAAAAAGAATTGTCCCCTGTGGAATGAAGCTGTAAATCAGAGCTCAGCCTTTCCAGAATGTGAACCCCTTGCTAAGCCCAGCCCTGCCCTGAGCAGTCCCAGGTAATTCCTGCCTTACCTTGGGTTGGAAAGCTCCTTGCAGCGAGCCAAAGGGGCCGGTGGGAGGGATCATGGGAGGAATACCTGATACAGCTGGAGGATAGGAGTGAAACAGCTGCAACAGAAAGAGAAGAACATCAATGCTGGGTCACCAGCAGCACAGGCAGCTGAGGAGGACACAGAGAGCATTCCTGCAGAATAGTAGGAAAATGTTACATGGAGAAAACTGAGAAGCATTGAAGTGATCTCGTTGCAACAATGTTAGTTAAAGCAGTCGATGGGATGTTCACAGATGTCATGAGGTTTAGAGCTTAAAAGCAGTTCCAAAATCAGACAGCCAGCAACCTGTACCTGCCTCGGGCCAGCACAGCATAAGGGAGACATTTGTTCCTCAATTATTAATTTTTAAATTGGAGAGAGGTTTTAAATGGTTTCAGTCTGTGACTTGTTTCAAGAGAAAAGGAAGAATCCTGAGCAGAATGAGGCTCAGAAATCTCCTGTTTAAGTGGAAAAACCCTTACGAGTTCTAAGGATATTGTATCATTAAAACTCCATTAGTAGGTTGGGATTTTAATGGTATCTGTAGGAAATGAGGAAAATATGCACAATTCTTACTTCATTAGTCTGTCTGAGAGGATATCCTGCCACATCTAATATTAGCAGACAGACAATCTGATTTGTTAAAGATTAGTATTTAAACAAAATGTTAAGGCAGAACCTCCCAGAAATGGATGGGAGTTTTTTGTAAAGAGAGAATGCTCAGCACAAAAATGTGCCCACCTCCACTGACCTCCCTGAGCCCAGGGCTCTGTCCTAAGGGAATTTGGGAACAAATGAGATGCTGCTCTGTGCTAATGCAGACAAGGGAAATAAGCAGGTTTCCCTTAATTTGTTTATTATTAAACAAATAAATTGTTCCCTGTGAGGGTGGGCAGGCCCTGGCACAGGGTGCCCGGAGCAGCTGTGGCTGCCCCTGGATCCCTGGCAGTGCCCAAGGCCAGGCTGGATCGGGCTTGGAGCAGCCTGGGATAGAGGAAGGCATCCCTGCCATGGCAGGGGTGGAAGAGATGGTTTTTAACATCCCTTCCAGCCCAACCCACTCTGTGATTCCATGATAAACCATCACATCCCAATCTGCCCATCTCTGTGCTCTGCTGGTGAACCTTTGGCTCTTGTTCTGACAAAAAACTCTCCCAGTTCCATGAAAATGCTGCTAGCACACACCAAACTGCTTCCTGGTGGGAGTTAGGGATTCAAAACATCACACTCCAAACCCATTTTTGGTGTGAAACCTCTGGATCTCAGAGGGGATGGATCTAGGAGGGATGGATCTGGGAGGGGATGGGTTTAGGAAGGGATGGATCTAGGAGGGGATGGGTTTAGGAAGGGATAGATCTAGGAGGGGATGGATCTAGGAGGGGATGGATCTCAGAGGGGATGGATCTCAGAGGGGATGGATCTCAGAGGGGATAGATCTAGGAGGGGATGGATCAGGAGGGGATGGATCTCAGAGGGGATGGATCTCAGAGGGGATAGATCTAGGAGGGGATGGATCAGGAGGAGATGGATCTAGGAGGGGATGGATCTCAGAGGGGATGGATCTAGGAGGGGATGGATCTAGGAGGGGATGGATCTCAGAGGGGATGGATCTAGGAGGGATGGATCTAGGAGAGGATGGATCTAGGAAGGGATAGAGCTAGGAGGGGATGGATCTCAGAGGGGATGGATCTCAGAGGGGATGGATCTAGGAAGGGATGGATCTAGGAGGGGATGGGTTTAGGAAGGGATGGATCTAAGAGGGGATGGATCTAGGAAGGGATAGATCTAGAAGGGGATGGATCTCAGAGGGGATGGATCTCAGAGGGGATGGGTCTAGGAGGGGATGGATCTCAGAAGGGATGGATCTCAGAGGGGATGGATCTAGGAAAGGATGGGTCTAGAAGGGGATGGCTCTTGGAAGGGATGGATCTAGGAGAGGATCCAGTTCCACTGGAATTGCCACCCTAAAACCTAACAGGGTTCTCTGGCTGACACCAATTCCCCTCTGACCACGGCTGAGCAAAGTCAAACTACTGTGTGCTACTTTTAAGATCAAAATAAATGAGTTAATGGCCAATTGAACAGAAGCAGGACTGGGCAAAGTCAAAGACTGGACATGAGGGGTGGGAAAACACTGAGCAAATCCCATCCCAGAGTAAAACAGTACCACAAAGTTGTGATGGATTTGGATATGCCAGGCACACACTTGTGCTTCTCTTCATAATTTTTCCTTCCACTAGCTTATCTTGCCATGCCATTTATCCATATTGTATTTACTGAAAGCTGAGAAAACATTTCAGAGGTATCAGAAGATTTTCTCAGTTTAAAAGGCTGGTATTGAGCCTCCGTTCCTGTTGCTGCTGTTGTTTTTAATTCTATTTAATTTGGACCTGCTCCATCCAATGGTGCAGAAAACATTTTGAGATTATTTGATACTGAACTGTAGACATTTGAGAAACCATTAAGAGACATTTGTCCTCATTTACAATAACTTTTAATGAGTAAAATGTGCTTGAAATTCTCCAGTGTCTTCTGTCTTTAATTCTCTGTGTAATGGACTAATTCTAAGTGATGGCAAAAGATGTAATACTTCATATTCTATTGGCTATGACTAATAATAAGGAATTCTTTCCTCAGTTTTATAACAAGTGGTAAGTTAATTAAATGTGACCTTTCCTCAAGGTCAGAATTATTAATAAAATATAAATAGTTTATCTCTGTGATTAATTTGTATCAGTTAAATTCCTCCAGCTTTCAGAATTCACATTTCATAGTCAAATGCTTCCTTCTTCCCAAGAATTCCTTCTTTTTTGAGCAGCAGTTTTCCCTTCTAGTTTTCCCCGGGGAAACATGCAGTGACCACCTTGGCCAGGTGTATGTGATGCCAAACTAGACCTGGCAGCAGCTGCAGGTGAAAGCAAAGCCTCACTGTGCTAAAAGAGAAGAAATAACACTGATTTAAAACTCAACATTAGCTTCTATGTGAGCTACACTCCCTGTTCTAAAGTAGATGGATTTTAAGTCTCAAACAGACCCTGTTCTACAAAGTTCACCCACACTCAGCTTTAAGGGATCTGAGCTCCAGGTGTGGATCTACAGTGGGAGCTCTTGTCCCTAGAACAGCTCTGTGGAAGTGCCACATTCTGACAGTATTTGTATTTCTCCTGCCCTGTGGGTGAGCCCCAAACCCAGCTAAGGGACAGCTCCCATTCCCTGTGCCCTGACCTGTCCCAGGGGAGGGACAGGGGACACCCAGCTGGGCTGGCCTGGCTCACTGGGCAGGCACCAAGGGACACCCAGCTGGGCTGGCTCACTGGCAGGGACCAAGGGACACCCAGCTGGCCTGGCTCACTGGGCAGGGATGAGGGGACACCCAGCTGGGCTGGCTCACTGGGCAGGCACCAAGGGACACCCAGCTGGCCTTGCTGGGGTCACAGACAGCCTGTTGCCCCAGTGCAGGCACCACAGCATCCCCTGGGAGCAGCTGTCCCACAGTGCTGATCAGGGGCAGCCCCTTCCCAAGGACAAACCTCTCCCCAGGGAAGGCAGGAGAGCCCAGGTCCCTGCCTTGCCCCAGCTCA
Organism: Melospiza georgiana; assembly: GCF_028018845.1. NCBI lineage: Eukaryota > Metazoa > Chordata > Aves > Passeriformes > Passerellidae > Melospiza > Melospiza georgiana. Next base: position 3,529,447 of record NC_080448.1, read on the forward strand.
GCTCCCTGGCTGAGGGAGCACAGCATGGAGCTCTCCTGACCTTACAGGGGTGAGGCCATAACCTTTGCAATCCAGGTAGCTCCCAGATTTCTGAGATTATTGGACTGAATGTGAACAGCAGATACAGCTGGAGACTTCTGCAATGCATCCTATTCTACACTGCCAACTTCTGTGCTTGATTTGTCTAAAATCCATGCACTATCTCCCTATTCTGTGTTCCTGCTGAGATCCACAGGCCACACTGATCAATCTCCTGGAGCCCTGTGAAGCTCAGCAAATCAGAGTGCAATGAACACTGGTGCAGGTGAGCAGCAGTGCCCTCTGGAGTGGAGGTGGCAATGTCTGCCCAGTGTTCCTGGAGCTGTGAGCCTGCAAACACTGAGTCCCAGCTCCTCAAATGAAGGGCCAGACATGGAGAGGACTGTTCAGGGGCAGGACAGGCTGTGAGCAGGCCATGTGTTTAATCCAGACATTGTCTTAACCAGTTTTTTTTGCCCAGTTCCACTTCTAAGCAAAACCAACACATAAAGCCAAATGCTCTGCAGATTTCTGAGTGCTGATGCAGTACTCCTTCTCTCATCAAAATATTGCTCTTGGATTAAGAAACTCTTGCCAGACACCTGCCTCTGCCAATAGGATGAAGAAAATACAACCCAGGGTTCAGCAGCAAACCAATCAGTGGATTCAAATCCTTAGCAGCAGAAGCTTTACATAAAACTGGAATTTTAAAAATCAGTTCATCTCACTAAGTAACATTTTTGGTAGCTTAGGTAAACACATCTAGTGCATAGCTGGATTCATGTTGCTGTCATCACACAGAGCTTTCAAAACATAACAAGCCCAGTGGATCAGATGAGCCTTTGAAATCTGAATAAGACGACAGGTTTTCAGATTTTATCAAACAAAATATGATAGATTGGGAAAACTATTAGATTATCTATCCCTGAAGGATTTGTCTGATAGTTTGTCAGTTCATTTTAAGTTCCTTAGCAAAAATATCAGCCCAAGGGTTTGTGGCGCAAGTGAAACACTGTGATGGAATCACTGCTCTCTCCTGAACCATGGAACAGTCAGCCCTTCTGTCTCATCTTTTCACATCAAACCTGGATCCAAATGGTGTGTGAGCAAGAGATCTTTTGATTGGAAAAGCTGATACTGCATCTTTATCAGAAACAAGCACCATGAATGCAAGCCTTCAAAAGCCAAAGCAACCAAGGGCGGTAATGGTAAATCCTGGAGTGATGATTAGGGAGAGATTTGACACTGTGCCATTGATTGAGTGGTGATCCCAACCCACCACAGAAAAGCAGTGAAGTCAGTTGGAAACAGAGCAATAAAACTCACACTGTGACGGTAGAAGGGGTCAACTTTTGTAGGATATTTGTCAAACTGCAAAGGGATCAAAGCACAAACTAGTTACTTTATATTTCCTTGCTTTACTTCTGTTGGCAAAATAGAAGACAACTTCTCTATTATTTGGCAACCAACAGAGAGGAAAAAAAGATGCAGAAAATTAGTTTCCAATGAAATTGTTTGGGTTTTTTTCTTTCTTCAAAGTAAATCAAGATCTTTTCAGGACAGGACAAAGGAGGAGCAAACACTCTCGGCAGGACTGGCCAGAGCCTCATCCCTTGGTCCTGTGCTGCCACCTGAACCTCACACTGTGACAGAGGGACAGCCCTGCCTCTCCTGCCCAGACACCCCTGGGCAGCACAGGAGCCCTTCCCCACAACCTGGCAAATTCTCCACAATACTTTTGTAACAAAGAATAGAGTTGTGCTCTACTTATCCTCACATTTCTGCCTGGGGTACGCACCATGGGCGGTGCTGGCGTCGGCATGATGGCAGTGGGAGGGATGGCGTGGGGGAAGGGCGTGAAGGTGTGCTGGTGGGTGTGTTGGTGTGTGTGCTGGTGCTGGTGCTGGTGCTGGTGGAACTCTGTCCTCAGGTAGGGCGGCGGGCCCAGCGAGGCGCCGCGGTCGGCGCTCTGCGAGGCCAGGAACCGCGTGTTCAGCTCCTGCCGCAGGAGGTCTTGCTCTGAAACACAGAAGCACAGAGGGACAGTGTTTATGGGCTTGGAAATGAACTTGGAGATCACAGAGTCCAACCTGGGACCCAATAGCAGCCTGGCACCCAGACTGACCGGTCCGGCCTTTTGTCTCTGCCCGGTCACACGTAGGATGGCCTTGGGACAGCCCGCGCTCCAAAGGACGAGTCTGCACTCTTCACATTTTCAGTCCTCAATATTGTTTCTTATCTCTTATCTACAAAGTTTTCTCCCAGCCTGACAGAGGGCTGACAGCAAGGCAGCCAAGGGCACTCTGACCTCCCACTGGGAGATCGTCTATTTTTATATTAAAAACTACGTATATCATATTTACCTTTACCTTCCAATACCTTTTACCCTTATTAACAAGTGCACATTTAACATGAACCAACCCCAAAGTGCCAACATCACCACAGAAAATGGATGACAAGAAGAAGAAAGAAGGACAAGACACACCCTGATTCCTCCATCTTGTCTCCTACAACCCCTCTGTACCAAAATCCCAAAACCTGTATTTTCACACTGTGAATAATTAATTCTTACACCTCTTATCCCCAAGTGATTCTCTTGTGCTCATACAGGTGGCACATCCCGTGTGGGGTCAAAATCCAACCACCAAGCACTTCTGGCAACATTCCAGGACTTCCGAGCCCCCCAAGGGTTATTTCAGCAACTCTGGACATCTGGAGTGATGTGCTGAGTTCCCACACCACACCATGGCACTGAGTGCCACATCCAGTCCTTTTATAACACCTGCAGGGACAGAGACTCCACCACCTCCCTGGGCAGCCCCTTCCTATGCCCAATCACCCTTTCTGTGTGAAGATTTTTTTCCTGATGTCCAGCCTAAACTTCCCCTGGTGCAGCTGAGGGCTGGGTGCTCTCATCCTGTCGCTGTTCCCTGGGAGCAGAGCCTGAACCCCCCTGGCTGCACCCTCCTGTCAGGGCCTTGCAGAGAGTGATGAGGTCTGCCCTGAGCCTCCTCCTCTCCAGGATAAACACCCCCAGCTCCCTCAGCCCCTCCTCATAGGATTTGTGTTCCAGACCCCTCACCAGCCTTGCTGCCCTTCTCTGGACATGCTCCAGCCCCTCCATGTCCTTCCTAAATTCGGGGGCCCAAACTGGACACAGCACTTGAGGTGTGGCCTCACCAGTGCTGAGTGCAGGGGAAAACTAACAATAAAACAATAAAACAATAAAACAACTCCCCCAAGCTCTGGGGCTTTTCCAGGCCTTGTGCCACTTCCTTTGCTGTCTGTGGATAATCATGACACAGTACAGGGTAAGAAAGCCCCCTCGGGTCTTCCACCAGATCCCAAAGGCTTGAGACATTATGAAGTTTCCATTTCCTCTCTCACCAAGCCTGTTTTCCCATTTCTCTGAGCATTTATGGACATGGACACAGTCCTGAATAGGTGAGGGTGGACGAGCAAGCTGGAGTGAGCAAACAAGTGGCTGCTGCTTACAGGAGCATCCTGATGCATGGACACAAAATGACACTACACAAATGCTCCATTTTCTTCCCCTCAGTGACCTGGTCAGGCCCTGGCACAGGGTGCCCAGAGCAGCTGGGGCTGCCCCTGGAGCCCTGGCAGTGCCCAAGGCCAGGCTGGATGGGGCTTAGAGCAGCCTGGACCAGCAGAAGGCATTCCTGCCATGGCACTGGATGGGTTTTAAGGTCCCCCCAACCTAAACCTTCTGAACACACCTGAGCCCAGCACTGCTGTGAGCTTGGCCAGCACAGACCCTCTCTGAAGCCCCTCCTGTCTGCTAGGCACAGACCACAACTGCATAAAGACCTTTGCTGTGGGGGGCACAGATTCCAGGTGGGCACCTCGTGAACTCAGCTGTATTTCACTGTGGATTGTACAGAACAAACCAGGGAGAACCACAGCCTTCCCAAAGCAGTCACTCCTGGGGCAGAGGGCAAGTCCCTGGCTGTGCCTGGGTGTCTGCTTGGCATTGCCATCACTGTGTTCACAGTCAGTACAGCCTCTCCCCATCACAAGGCCCAAACCCCAAATTTGGGTATTCTGACCAAACCCAGAGCTGAGCTCAGAGCTGAACCCTCACGGCTCTCACCTGAGTAAGTGCTCCCAGCCGGGTGTCCTGGAACCTGCAGCGTCCCTGAGGTCAGCGGGGGTGGCGGGGGCAGAGCCGTGGGAGGGGCAAACATATTGGGGTGGTGTGGGTGTGCGGGGGGCTGCAGGGCCGGGGGGAAGCTGTGCAGGGGGCTGGGGCTGGCCAGGGACAGCGGGAACGGCGACGCCGACGGGTGGTGCGAGATGTGCGGGGGAGGCGCCTGGCTCTTGGCGGGGGTGCTGCTCCTGCTGCTGCTGTAAGGAGAGGAGGAGCTGTCAGGGCAGAGAACAGCCACACACACAGACACACCACACAACCTCAGCATGTCAAACACAGTGTTACAAAGCCCAGTTACCATTTCCAGTCCTACCCCTTCTCCAACACCTGTTCGCGGATCTTTTACTTCCTGTGGTCCCCACACACTGAGCTGTGCTCTCCTGTGCTGTATTGTCCCACAACAGCACAAAGGAGTAATCAGCCCTAGGCATTCATGACTTAATTATCAGGTCCTTTCTACATGACTGCTCCTGGTTCATGTTTTCAGGCAAATGAAGCTCAAAATTACTGCATTAATAAAATTTAATTTTTTAAAAAGTGAATTACTAAGATGAAAGACCGCAGAAAATGCAAAATGAAGTTGAGAAGGCAACAACAGATTTGTACCTATTGTACAGGTAATGTCCCTCTCTACCCCACAATAAAATGAGATAAGACGAGTCAACAAAAGAAGTATTTGTGATTACACTGGCTGCAAATTTTCAGGTTTCATTTCCTACTAATGAGTATTTAAAATACATTCATGGAAGGCTTAATTCTCCTTGTCTTTATTTCAAGTAACAACATGCTTCTACTGCAGTGACTTTTAAAGACAAGAAGTACCAGCTTGGTTAAAAATAAATCCAGGTCTTAAACACCTCCCAGTCTTTAGTCAAACCATGAAGCAACCACAGCGCTACTTCCCCAGGTCTTGAAGGTCACACCCGCCTGCTGGGAGCTCGATTTGGAGAATGGCAAACCAGCTTAGAGTAGGGGAAACCTGAGATCCCTGACTCACGGGGACATCACAGGTTCCTGTGCACATGGTGTTAAATCTCACTGCTCATCTCTGTCATCCACAGATAAAAGGTGAGGCTGATCTCACCGTGGACAGGTGAGAGCAAAACACTGAAGCCTGCAAGGTGTCAGCAGTGCAGGAAAACAGGGAGCTGGGAAGCACCTGGTGTGTGACTGCTGGTGCTGGGCTGTCACCAGCTGCACCTCGATCGAGGGGCTCCTGGGCTCCCTGCCCTGGGTCATGGCAGGGCTTGGAGAAAACAGGTATTTATAGGGATGGGAGGGCAAAACTGTCAGCCTTCAGTGAGCAGCCCAGTGCAGGAACTGGGCTTTGCTTCCCCAACCTACATAACTGTGTAGAATTCCCTCCAAAAACCCAAGTATGGCAGGGGAAAAATCCAAAGCAAATGAACTTAAAATACTAGTTTATGGGATCACCGGGTCACAGAGAGTGATCCTGGCTTATCTCAGGAGAGGAATCAAGGTTAAATGCACCAAGTGCCCTGTATTTCCCAGGGATGGGATGGGCTGTGCTGTCCCTTCTTTATCCAATTCCCCCTCAGGCTCAGCCCAGCACCCCAGACCCCTCTCTGTCCACCTACCTTAAGCTGTTGAGGCTCAAGCTGCTGCTGTTGTAGGCAGAGAGCGGCTGCGAGAGGCTCTGGGGATGGGGCTGCACGGCGGGCAGGGCCGGGTGCGCCGGGGGCAGCGGCGACTGCGGCCGCGGCGGGTGCGGGCCGGCGGGGGGCGGGCCGGAGGGCTGGCCGGAGTGCTGGCCGCAGGGAGGGCCGGAATGCTGGCCGGAATGCTGGCCGGAGTGCTGGCCGGAGTGCTGGCCGGAGTGCTGGCCGGCAGGAGGGCGGCCGGGCTCCTCGGGGGCCGGGGGCACCGGCACGGCCGGGGCGGGCGCTGGGGCCGGAGCCTCGGGGCGTGAGGCGAGCGCGGGGCTGGGGCAGCGGCCCTCGGCAGGCGGCTCCAGCGGCGGCGGTGTCACCTGAGGATGGGGGTCTTTAGGCACCACAGGCTCAAGTATTGGGTCTTTGCTGCTGTCCTGGCTTTTCTCTTGGCTCCTTTCTAGTCCTGATATTTTGGGGACAGCTGGGCCCCTAGCACCAGAGTCGTCATTGTCAGCAAGTGCGCCAACTCCCACCTCTTTATCTGCAACAAGAACAGAGAGAGAAAATGGTTAAACATGACACAGACAGGCCAACCCAAAGCCACTGCTGGGCCACTCACACTCCCCATTTAGTTTCCATCAAGAACCATCCAGGTAACGTGAAACTGAATCAAATCCATCTGCCCCAATAACTCTCCTCAAAATAAAACACGTGGCAGAGAAGACAGACCCTGTTTAGGGCTGCTGTTCCCCATTGTTATTACTCATCATAATCCCTCACTGAGGGAACAAGCTGAGGGAACTGACCCTCTGAGGGAGCCACCACCACAGGAGCTCCGTGCTTCTCACTGAATGGTTAACGTTGGAAAAGATCTTTGACACCACCAAGTTCAATCCCTCACCATGTTCACCACTAAATCACGTCCTCAAGTACCACATCCCCATGTTTTTTGAACACTTCCATGGCTGTTGACTGCACCACTGCCCTGGGCAGATGTGCCAGTGCTGAGCCCCCTTTCCATGGGGAGATTCCTGCTGCTGTCCCCCCTGAGGCTGCCCTGGCCCAGCCTGAGGCCGTTCCCTCTGCTCCTGTCCCTGTTCCCTGGAGCACAGCCCGACCCCCCCAGCTGTGCCCTCCTGTCAGGAGCTGTGCAGAGCCACAAGGGCCCCCTGAGCCTCCTCTGCTCCAGGCTGAGCCCTTTCCCAGCTCCCTCAGCTGCTCCTGGGGCTCCAGGCCCTTCCCAGCCCCCTCAGCTGCTCCTGGGGCTCCAGGCCCTTCCCCATGACACAAGATCTGAACTTTAGAACACACACTAGCAGTAGCCCAGGCTTTTTTGGTTTGGCTGATCATGGAGTGACTTACTTCTATTTCCCAACTCTTTAATAATAATGAATATAATTTTAACATCTGTACATAGGAGTTTTGCTGACTGGGGCTCCACAGCAATTTCCGGTTGGAACTGCTCCCCAGACCTTCTGCCAGTGTGGATCTGATCCACGGCACGCCTTGGAACAAATCAGGGGAATGTTGCTGACTGGAGACTGGGAAAGGTGCAGCCTTGCAGGTGGAGGATCAGGAACCCTTTTAGGGTGATGCTGCACAACAGCTTGGAACAGCTGGACTTATACCTTTAGCAACTACAGAAACACGGCCCAAAGGAAACATGCAAGGTTTGGAGGGGCTTGGGACAAGCTTAGAATTTAAAAAGTGTCCAGTGTTCTAGATATCCCTAAGATAAGACAACTTTACTCCTCCTTCTGCCAGTTTTAAGGGGAAAAATTACTAAATGCATAATGAAAGAATATCCATTCAGAGAAAATTGTTGACAGCTCCTTTGTGCAAATCCTGAAGTAAAGGAATGAAATTCAGAGGATGGGGAGTGAACTCTGCCAGCCCATGGCCTGGGCACATGTTTGCCTGCCATCACATCCCTGGAGGCAGCCTGGCAGCCATGTGTCACAAACATGGCATCATTTGAGTTTAATTTCATTAACATATCAAAACCAAACCACACCAGGACTCAATCACTAAATGTTTTACAGACCCAGTGCAAGGGTGAAAAGCCTGGTAAAGCAGAGGATTTTCGTAGGTTGGTAGACAGGAGGTGGGGAAAAAGGAGACAAAGGGAGGCAGAAGGAAGGTAAAGAGGAGGAAAAGGAAGCAAGAAAGAGAGGAAAAAGGTAAACAGGCTTATTTGATGAGGACCTCCTTTATTCACTCCTGGAATACCTGTGACTGGCAGAGAGGCTCCTCCATCAGCTTGGATGGGATGATTACGAGGGCAAGAGTGGGACTCCAGAGGGATAAAAACAATTACTCTGCCATATGCCTAAGGTCTATGTCACTGCAATAAACTGCAGGTTCTAGGTAAAGGAAACTTTGCTTGCATTAACTCTTTGGATCAATCCTCTTTGATCAAACATTATTACAAGTTAGAGTGTGATCAACCCATATGTCAAGGCAGGTCCCCCAGGAGGAGAGAAATGAGCAACAGTTTGTTCAGGAATAGGTGGATCTATGTTCCCAGTCCTTATGGGTATAGGAGTTACAAGTTTTTGGGTTCATTGGGGTTTTTACACAATGGCTTTGAGGACTCAGGCTTGTCACCAGCAGTGCCCCAGAACATGGCTCTAGCAGGTGGTCTGGAAATCCTGCAGAGGTGATACTTCCAAACCTACAGGGAACACCTTGGTCTTAGTGCATTCATTAAATCCTTTCTTTCCTTTAGCCTCTCTCGTGTGTCACATTTATTCAGCACAGCTCAGAGCTGGGATCTGCTCCTCCTCCCCAGGAGAAAAGGGCTGGGGATGCCCCTGTCCCCTGGGTGTTCCTTGCTGCTGCTGCTCACATCCCCAGTGCCCAGCCCTGAGTGCTATCCTGTGAGCCTGCCCTTGGGAGATGCTGCCTGCAGTAATATAAATGTTATTCCCACTCTCCCAGCTGCCATGCCCGTGGGTTCTGCCTCTCCTGTGTGACACCAGTGCACCCACACTGTGCCCCAGCCCAGCTGTGCAGGAGTCCCAGCCCACCTCTCCCTGCTGATAACCATGAGGGATAATTCAGAACCAATTCTCCAGCCCACTGCATTTATTTGGAGAGTTGAAATCCCCCCTCAGTGATAAACACCACCAATCACAGGTTCCATGAGCAGGGCTCCAGGCCTCATCAACAGCACTTCAAGGTCACACAGACAAGATTGCTCTTTTCCTACTCTGGGGGAAAAAACCCTTAATGCCACTATGACACTGACAACCCAACTTTCTGAGGCTGTTTATCATCAGAGGAATTCATCTCCACCCAACAGCTAAGCAAGCACCAAGCTAACTCCATTTGCTGGCTGTCTCCACACTCTGCTTTGGATAAACTGGAATTACTGCACTGGGATTCAGAAGGGCAGTGACTGTGATGTAACTTCCATGCTGACACAGGCTCCCCTTTTTCCACTGGGTTGATACTGCATCCACCAACAGCCAGTCTTCCACTAAAAAAGGAATAAAGCCAGAATTTGATGCTGAGGACTGAGAAACATTGGCATTTCCCAGACAGGAAATGCTGCTTTCACTATCTTCCATTCCTGTGCCCTTTGATGTACCTTAAATCTCAAATTCCTGTTTTTCACTCAAACACACAGAACTCCAGAGCCCTCCACATGACCCTGCTGTGTATGTGACTATCATGACACCAGGGAGCAGCCAAGGCCACCCTGGGGACACCTGTAGGTAACCCAGGTGACCCAGAGAGACTCAGCAAATACTTCCCTCTGGAGACATGGATTTGTGTAATAAATACAGGCAATATGCAGCTTTCCATCACTGTCTCTCTTTCTAATGTGCAAATCACTAAAATCTGACCCAAACTTTGTGTTCTGGCTCCTGTGTCCCATCTCCATGGTCCCAAAGAGGCCAAGGTTGGCCAGGGTGGCCATTGGGAACATCACAGCCACAGGAACAGCCCAGCTGCTCTCCACTGACAAAAGACCCTGTTGGAATTTGCCAGATGTGACATTCCCAGAGAATCATCAATGCAGAACCCCCTCATTGTGCCTGGCCAAGGTGTTTGCAGATGGGTCCAGGAGGACCAAAGAGCACAGGAGGTGCCAAGAGCCAGCACAGGGTGTGAGTGCCATGGCCACCCCCAGCCTGGCCAGTCCCAAGTGTCCTGGGCATCATTCCTGGGCCTAGGGAATGAAATCCCCTCAGGGACACCACTGCAGGACCATGTCAAACTCACAGTGGCCAAACTTTTATCCCAAATGTAAAACCATCCAACTTTTCAGTGTCCAGGTGTGAGCCAGCCAGGTCTGGATGCCATGCAGAAACAAGGCTGTACCTCATCCTGTGACACTCCTCCTCCTGCCTGCATCCAGATTCAGCCTCCACGACCAGCCTCAGGCAACTTCAGAACTCAACTCAGAACCAGCACTACATTTTTCACTTTCCTGAGAGGAAAGTTTAGGATTAAGTTCAAAGTCCTTACTGCACAAGTGGGGAAATTGTAGGAGTTTTCAGTGTTCTGCAGCATTATCTTTGTGACTGAGCATTCAGCCTAACAAAGAAATATTTTATCCCATCATTAGTATTAATTTTCTTTCACTGCTTTGGTAAGTTGAACTCTTGACACCCTGTATCTGCCTAACTCAATTTTTCTCCAAACTTCTTAATGCAAGATAAAAACCCAGATCTTTCAAACCCATTTTCTCCAGCTTTACCATGGATAAGTGAGGAGCTGGTACAAACTGTCACAACCCATACAAACCCCCAGGACATCTCTGGAGTCCTGGAATGCATCTACCCCACAGCCCACCAGCTCCTTACAAGCACTTTACAAGGCTTGAAATAATTAATGAGATTGCAGCCCTGATTGTCCATTTCATATTGATGAGACGTTGGTCAGGGCAGTATCTGATGGGGAAGGCAGGTGCCAGGAGCTGTTCCTGCCACAGGGAGGAGGCTGTGGCTGCAGCAGCCAGCACACATCAAACAGGCCCCAGAGCAGCTCAGCTGTTGTACTGGATACACATAATTTGCTAAAAACAATTTCTCATTTTTAGCACACAGTCATCTTTCATCCTAATTTCCAAGGACACTAACAAAGCATTTGATTATGCAAATGAAGAACATGCCTTGGAAAGCACAGCTCCTTGCAGCTCTGTCATCTGCTGATAGCAATTACTCCACAGTGAGCAGGTATTTAGCACAAGTGAACAGCAAGGCTGGTGACACACTTTGTACTTAATTATAAAACAGAGAAGAAAATCATTCAGGACAAAAGATTTTGCTACCTCCTGTTAAAAATGTTTATCCTCTGCACTGAAAGGGATTTAATTGTCAACAGTGAAGTTGCAGATCAATGAAAAGAAGCACTTAGTGGGATTGCACAAGATGCTGACAATTCTTCAGTCATTGAGCTGCTTCTGGCCTTGATTTGAGAGTGCAGAGTTCTCCAGTGCTGCACATTACACCATTTATTTCATCCAGCTGTTAAAGAGAACACTCTCCATAAATGTAACTCCTATAGCTGTACACTGGGAGCATATGACAGCACTTATTGCATTTTTTTAAAGCACCTCTTGATTTAGTACAAAGGAATGGGATAAAGCTTTCTAGAGGGAAGGAAAGGGAATATCCAAACACCTGTCTGTCAGGAATCCTGGCGCTTTAGTAAATAAGAAGGAACTGCAGACAGGTGTAACACACTCACAGACCCTGCAAGAACTCAATCCTGCTTCAACACACACAGCCAAAGGTTTATTTCCAATAAAATCTCTTGACTTCCTAACCCATCCAGCTGGGAATCAATAAATGACATCATTAACTACACAGCCCCAAAGTATTCCACAGCCAGGTCCTGAGGGATGACTGAAGGGGCTCCCAAAGGGGCTGGAAAACTTCCCAGGTGGGAAGTGATGCTGACAGTCACTGGGGAATATTCTTTACCAATAATGGGCTTGTGATCAAAGAGTTTCACCTTCCTATTTCAATTCTGCATTTTAATCAAAGACATTCAGGTTTTGTCATGGCAATCCTTCTAAAACACACCCAGACAGAGAAGGCACCTGTGAGGCCAGGCTGTGCCTCCCACCCCTCCAGCACCAGCACAAGGCTCTTCCCAAAGTGCTGCACAAACCTTGGAGCCAGGACACAAATCCCACCTGCCCAACCATGAGCTCTGCTCCTGATCTCTGCTCAAAGCTGCCTTAGACCCAAACACCTGGGAGTTTCTGCCAGGACTGTGGCAAAACCAGGGGCTTTTAATGCACCTAAATCTCAAGAGTTATAGAATCCCAGAATGGGTTGGGATGGGAGGGACCTCAAAGCCCATCCCATCCCACCCCTGCCATGGCAGGGACACCTCCCACTGTCCCAGGTGCTCCCAGCCCTGTCCAGCCTGGCCTTGGGCACTGCCAGGGATCCAGGGGCAGCCACAGCTGCTCTGGGCACCCTGTGCCAGGGCCTGCCCACCCTCACAGGGTGGAATTTCTCCCCAATATCCCATCCATCCCTGCCCTCTGGCAGTGGGAAGCCACTCCCCGAGTCCTGTCCCTCCATCAGCCCCTCTCTGCCTCCCTCTCTCCTCTTTTGGCTGTCACAAGAGCACCCTGTGACCCCTCATGGGCAGAGCACAAGGGTGGGAGCAACTTCAAACCTGCCCAGAGTAAATGAGGTGACAATACAGGACAATAATCAATTAAAACCAGAAAACACTGCAAGGCTGGATAATTTTCTCCGATTATCAACAGGAACATCACCTCAGCACAGGGTTAACCTCATCAGAGGACAAGGAGAGGAAAATATCTTGAGTTTATCAATAGCATCTCCTACTTATTGATTTGCCTTGGCTACAGATCCACAATATTCCCTGAAATGCCCATGACATCTGCTCATCCCACTTGTGTGTGACAGGATTACCTGAATGAGCTTGAACAAAAGCAGCTTTCAAAAGCAGCCTGAAAGGTATAACCCTGTGAACACTGATCAAATGGAACCTGACAGCTCAGCTGAATACACCAAGGACCACAAGGATGTGTGTGATATGTTTATCCAGCAAAATAACACATCTATTCCCCCTGAGAGGTGTCACACCCCCAGCTCACCAGCCACACAGCCCTGGCTCCTCTGTGGATTTGATCTTTACAGCCAAAGAATTTCTGATTTTAAAGGCATGATGCCAATATAAGCAGAGAGATTAAAACCACTTGCTAACACTAAGATGGAGCTCAGCACCATGAGAATTCCCATTTTCAATTATAAATATTTCAGCTCAAGGAAACTTTGCTGAGCTTCCACATCCCAGCTCCCACATCAGGGTCACTTTACACTGTTCTCATGCTTGGCACTACTTTCCTTCAGTTTCCAATGCTGCAGAGAAAAATACTGATGTTAGAGAATTAGGGTTGATGTTAGAGAATTACAGAGTTGTTAAGGTTGGAAAAGCTCTCTAAGATCCCTGAGTCCAACCCTGCCAAGGCCACCACTAACCCATGTCCCCACATGCCAGATCTAGACACCTTTTAACTCCCTCCAGGGCTGGTGACTCCACCTCTGCCCTGGGCAGCTGTGCCAGGGCTCATCCAGCCCTTTGCTCCCACTGCCCAGGAAGGATTCTTCTGGTCTGGGTTGTACCAACAAGTGCAGAAATGAGATTTTATTGTTTCTGGTCAACAAATTGTCACATTAAATGTGTTAATTATACATGTCCAGTAGCACCCAGCTCTTCACAAATTGTCTGAAAACAAAATTCAAGCAAAGGTACAAAGTCAGTGTGATGGTCCCTGTGAGCCACTCTTCACTCCTGAGGCAGACATCTTCAGGGAAGCTCCAGCTGAGGTGTTTGACCCCAGAGTTGTGGATCCTCTGTGCCCTGCCCACACAGATCACTAAAAACACCCTGTCAAAGTGCCTCTGCACATCACCACGAGCAGTGCCCACCCTCAGGACACACCAGCTGGCCTGTCCATAGTGAGCACAGCAGAGCAGCAGGGCAGGGTGGTCTTGCTGTGAAGGAAGAGCTGTCTGGGAGGCTGAGCACATCCCAAACACAGCAGCAGGAATGAGCACTGGGCTCACAGCCACCACAGCACCTCCAGCTCAGCTCAGCCCACAGCCTCACTCATAGCCTGAATATCCACAATAAATGGCAAGCAATGAAGATTAAAGTCAGATGTGCCCCACACTGTCCCTGGGATGTGGTTAATGAGCTGGCAGGACACAGGACTGGCACAGCAGTGTCCCACATGCAAGAGGACACCAACATCATGTCTGAGACTGAGGATGGCCCCAAATATGGGGATTTTCTATCCAAACTGGATTCATTAGCCTGTGTATGATTCATAATAGCATTTGAAAAATGTCCTGTGCTCCTCACTTTAATTTTAATTCATGTTGTGCCTTGCTGCTGAGGCTAATTATTATCCAGCAATGGTGAATCCAAAGCCTCCAGCCTCATGAACAGGACTGTGTGGTGTTGCCTCCATGTGACAGGGAACTGTAATTCTAAAAGGATTAAAAGTTTACCAGCACAGCCATGTAAAGCAGAAAATGAATTGTTCACTCTTCTCATCTCTGTTTGGAAATTAGATTACAGGCTCCAAGTGAGCTGAAATACAGAATGAGGCAAATCTTTGTGATTAGCTCACAGGTGGCCAGCGAGCCTTTCTGTGCCTCAAAGGCTGGCAGATTCCCATTAGCTGCAATAATAAAAGAATGTGTACTTATCCTTCAGCCCAAACCCTGCCCTGTGCCAGCACAGCTACCTGCTGTGCTAATCCTCAGGGCCAATATCACCACCCCCAGCTGGGAGCTCTGCAGTTTGCTCAGCTGTCAGCTGGGACATTTGGGGTGTGTGGCTCACCCCCACCCAGCCCCAGGGCCCCACTGCACCCTCAGCACTGGGAAGGAACTGGGGTGCTCACCCTGCCAGCCCCACACTGGCAGCAGCTGCTTCCCAGCAAAGCAGCTCTTTATAAACAATTTGTACCATTCACCAGCAGTGCTTCACCTTCCTGTTGTCTCTGCAGAAGGCACCCATGGGTGTCAGTAGAGCAAACCCACCACACTTTAGCAGAAATCAGGAATCAGAGCTCACAAGTGGTGCAGAGCATCATGCAGTGTCCATTCCATCGGGATCTGCTCCTCACTCCTGCCAGCTGCAGATGCAGTGGGACAATGGGAGCCTCTCACTCAGCCCCAGCCCACACACAAGGAAACCTCTCCCAGCCCTCCCACCACGAGGCTGGTTCACATGAGGAACCTTCAGGGCTTCTTCCTCTGGCAAACTGATATCCCACCTGGCAGAACTGTGATAACTTTTTTATTATTTCTGTAAACATCTAATAATCCTCTGAACCCTTCTAAGCTACCCTAACATTACCTTCCACCAGGGAGCTCTACAACTCAACTTACAATTTCCTTTTGTTCCTTTTATAGAATCACTGAACCATTAAAGTTGGAAAAGGCCTCCAGAGATCATCAAGTCCAAGCTCTGACCCCCATGCACACTAAAGCACACCACAAAGTGCTGCATCCTCTTGTCTTTTGAACCCTTCCAGGGATGGGGACTCCACCACTGCCCTGGGCAGCCTCTGCCAGTGTTTAACCACTCTTCCAGTGAAGAAATTTTTTCCTACTATCCAACGTGAACCTTCCTTGGAATGTGTAAGGCAGGGAGATGAGAACCTATCTCCTTATTCCCACACTACAAATTTGCCAGAATATTTCAATTTAACTTCATAAAATTTCTTTTACATGAAAAATTTAAAAAAATCTGTTGAACAGTGGTGCTGTGGACCAGTGCTTGAGACCCCAACCCTTGGCTCTGCCCTGATGTGGGGCTGTTTTATAAGCTATTCTGGGGAAACAGATGGAACTCAAAGTAATCTCTTCCCTCTTCATTTCCCTTTTTCTAAAAGCACCTTTTGCCTGACCTGGCAAAGCTGGCTTCCAACAGAGCTGCTGCTGGAAGGAATGCCTGGAGAGCTGCCCCTCACCCTGCACACAGCACTCATTGCAGATCCTAAACCACCACGGCTCAGGGTCAGACCTCCCTGAAGTTATGCACATATTTAACTGGATGTGAAGGGAGTCACCTCCTGATTAGGCAGCAGCTGATTGTTTGATCTGGGGATTAATGTGACACTGACACCTGGGCTCAGAGGCACCAGCTGGTGCAGTGGCACTGCCAGGCCTTGGGGATGGACCTGCTCAGGATCTTCCTGTCAGGGCATCAAAGGTGTCACCAAACCTCCCTGCTGGCAGCCAGACTGGGGCACTGAATGTCCTGCAGCTGGGGGTGGTGGTGGACACTCTCCCCAGGCCAGGATGGCACATTATGCCAGCTTGTGCCAGAACCCCAGGCTGGGCCAGGCTGTGCAGGGCGCAGAGGGTCCCTGGTGGCACCTCCGTGCTCAGGCAGGGCCATCCCCGAGCACAGGGCACAGCATTGTGTGCACAGGGCTCTGCAGGATCCCCAGTGCTGAGGGAGACTCCAGCCCCTCCCTGGGCAGCCTGCTCAGGGCTGGGCACTGCCCAGGGCACAAGTTGTGCCTCCTGGGCAGGGGCAGTGCTGGGCTCAGGCCCTGCCCGTGGCTCTGGTGCCACTGCTGGGCCTGGAGCAGAGCCTGGGCCCTGCTCTGCCCCTCCCTGCACACAGGGACAGCCAGGCCTGAGGGCCCCTCTCAGCTGGGGCTCCTCTCCAGCCTGAGCAGCCCCAGCTCCCTCAGCCTTTCCAGCAAGGAAGGAGCAGCCTGAAGGCTGCAGAACTGCCCACCAGGAATTCCCACTGTGTCTGGGTGACTGATGTGGAGAGGGAAGGAGAAAATCTCCCAGTCATTCCACAGCCCCTCCTCTATATCCATGCTGTGCAGAGTTGGCCTGGAATGCAATATCCCAACCTCTCCCACCCAGCATGGGTAACCTGTCAAAAAAGGAGGTTTTATTGCTCGACTTTCATTTTTACCTCAACAGCTGAACAACTCACATTTCATTTTATTTTTCCCCTCTCTGTTGATCCTTTCCAAGATCTTTTCCAAGACCTTTCCTCCACACATCCCTCCATGGAGCACTGCAGCTTGTGCTGAGCTCCCAGGCCCAGCAGGGCACAGAGGAGGGGATTGCAGAGCTGGAGCAAAGGGAGCTGCTTCTGTCCTCCAAAACTGTCCTCCGAGCTAAGGGAGCTGCTTCTGTCCCCCCACACTGCCAGGGACAGACTGACTCCTTCCCCAGGGCTACAGCACTCTGGGTCACAGAACCAGGGAATGGGTTGGGTTGGAAGGGACATTAAAGCCATTCCATCCCACCCCTGCCATGGCAGGGACACCTCCCACTGTCCAGCCTGGCCTTGGGCACTGCCAGGGATCCAGGGACAGCCCCAGCTGCTCTGGGCACCTGTGCCAGGGCCTGCCCACCCTCACAGGGAACAACTCCTGTCCTATATCCCACCTAAACCTACTCTCTTTCAGGTTAAAAATAAAAAGGCATTTCTGTAACAGTTTTGGTTTCCAAGAAGCAGAGGCAGGAGGAGACATCTAATCCAAATATCCTAAAATCCATGGGGCTGCCAAGGTGGCAGCGTCCAACAAAAAGTTCAATCCCTTATAAATTATGCATAGCCCTCACCTGTGGCATGAAATCTCCATCTTGGAGTGAGGGGAACCTTGACAAATAACATTTATTTAAGTTTAAGAAAAATACTTCAAAATTGGGGGGAAAAAACTGCAGACACTTTCAGTTTTATAGTATTTTCAATTCTTTTCACAAAGGGAGGTAACACCAAACCCAAGCGTTTACCAGGTGCTTGAAGACCAAATCAAGCACATACGATGTTTCAACAGCAGCCCAGTGAAATAATCAATAGCCTCCAATTCCACTTATTGACTTTTGCACACCCTTGCAGGCATGAGACTCCAGATGAAGGCACTAGAATCACCAGATTGTTCAATTTGCTCTTGCTCAGATATTTCACACTGACATTTTTATGACAGTGTGTGGAAGCTTCTTTGAGAGAAGCTCTTGAAAGTCAGAGTGGACTTCAGCTCCCCAAATTCTCTCTTTTGCTTCATTTTGGGATCCAGGGCTGCTTTGAGCATAATGGAAATATGAAATATTTCTCTCTCTCTGTTTTGTCCTCTCTTATAGCTTGAAGGACCTTCAGGAAGAAAGACACTTACTGTTTAATCAGGCCAGAATTACAGAAGATTACACATCTATAAACTGCATTACCATGGGGGAAAAGTGCCTTTGTGTGCCCCCCACACCTCCCTGCATGTGGGACTGGCTTCCCTGACACCCATCCTGTCTTTTTACAAGACTGCTTCAATAATATAATTCTGCACTCTCTAACAGCCACAATAACAACTTGTTTGGACCACTGTGAAGCAGCAGGAGCTCATTAAGTCCTAGAAAATGTTTGCAGCTATTTTGGCACGGGTGTGATTTGTTATGACATGGGAAAGCTGCACTATTTCACCAGGTTTAATAGGTAATAGATATGCCCAAGCACATCCTTCTTGCAAGGCTACGAGGAGCTTTTAGCAATAACCCTCGAGGATGTGTTGGGCAAACTCATCTTGCAACATCTTCAAATATAGAGAGAAAATGATGTGAACTATGGAAAATCACCATGATTCAGGGACAGTGCACTAGACTAGAAGATTAAAGTTCTGCTCCAGCTCCCTCAAGATGCAGTTAGGTCAGTGCTTGGCCCTGTTTTCTTTTCTAGGATTTAGATGATGAGCTTTCCAGGGCAGGGGCTGGTGTAAAACAAGAATCAGCTCTTGCTTAAGGCCTTTCTGTATTCATTTCATGAGAATAATAATAATGATTTTAAAAAAAGGTCAAATTCAAGCTTGGCAGAATGCCAGAGCTCCTCACTGTGGTTCAAAGAAGCATTTGAGTAAGTAAATGTAAGATAAAATAATTTATTTCCTTGCAGTACTCCCTGTTGTGTTTGAGATGTTTGAGAAGTTCCTCGCTGGGTTTTCTCCCTTTCCTGTGAAGCTGACAGCCATGAGCATTCAATAATCATGTCCTGAGCTCATGTACCTGGTTTGCCATGGGGCCCTCACAACCACTGACACATCAAATCATGTATAATCCTTCCACAACATGCAGGAGGCTGAAACTGTACTGATCTCCAGTGCAACAAGGCAAATACACAGAAAATCAATATGAATACACAGAAGATCAATGAAAATACCCAAAAATCAATATAAATACACAGAAAATCAATACAAATACAAAAAAAATCAATATAAATACACAGAAAATGCACAGAAAGTCATGTGGGCCCATAAGAAACTATTGTGGCTCCATTCAACAGATCAGCCCAGTGTGACACATACATTTATCCCACAGGTGTGTGCACTTACTTGCACACTTGTGCACAGGTACACACATACACAACTATGGCCACTGACCCTGTGGGGAGGATTATTTTAATTATCATCAAGACAAGGCTGTCAGATTGATTCTGGGGGAAGGAGAGAGGGCAGCACAAGCAAATGGTTCAGGCTGCAGGTCAGGACCCACACTTGCTCCTCACCCTCCACGTCTGGAGGGATCCAACCCCTGCTCCCAGGAGATGCCAAGCCTCACCTTTGTGTTGGAAGCTCTCCAGCACTCACTTCCAGCTTCCTAAAGTTTGGTTCTGACTCCAAGGGGAAAGAAAATCCCTGTTTGACGTTTACCAGCTACCACCAGTTTTACTGGAAACTGCTGAAAATGTTTAACAGCTTTTCCTCAGGAGGGGTGAGGTGGTGCCACCATGAACACATGAAGCGTTTTCTCCAAGTTACTCCTCTTCAAGCAAGGCTGAAGAATGAACCCTAGATACTAAGTGAGTTTAGAGATAAACAGAAGGGTTTAGGAGACACAAAACTCTGTGGCCCAGGAAGTAAGTACGGGAGGAGATCATAGAATCATGGAATGGTTTGGGTTGGAGGGACCTTAAAGCCCATCCAGTGCCACCCCTGCCATGGCAGAGACACCTCCCACTGTCCCAGGCTGCTCCCAGCCCTGCCCAGCCTGGCCTTGGGCACTGCCAGGGATCCAGGGGCAGCCCCAGCTGCTCTGGGCACCCTGTGCCAGGGCCTGCCCACCCTCACAGGGAACAATTCCCAATTCCCAATATCCCATCCATCCCTGCCCTCTGGCACTGGGAGCCATTCCCTGTGTCCTGTCCCTCCATCCCTTGTCCCCAGTCTCTATCCATCTCTCCTGTGGCTCCCTGTGAGGAAGGACTCTGCTGGCACTGCTTAGCTTTGGGGACTCACAAGTGATCCCAGCAAAGCCCAGTGTGTGCCCCCTCCTCTCCCACAGGACTCCATCCATTCCCTCCCTTCTTCCTTAAGGACAGAACATCTCTATGGCCATATCACATCTCATTCCTGGACTCAAAATCCCTTTCTTTCCTGCTCCCAGCTCCCCACACCATCAGGCTGGAGCTCCTTTTCTACAGAGGTTTTTTCCCGGGTGCCACCATGGCACAAACCTGCCCAGAAGGAGAATTTACCAGTCTAATCCCCCTCCTTCACAAGAACCAGATTAGCTCTAAGTTAAACATTCTTGTTCCTTAAATTTCCTCTTTGTCACGATATCATGGGAAGGTCTTAATCCTACAAAGAGCCTGAGGACATCCTGATGCCTCCCCATGAAGACAGAAAGCGCCCACAATGCCAAGATAAATCCTGGGTGTTAAACTAATGCCCAGCTGGGGATGTGCCTGCAGCAGGGCTGGTGGCTGCAGCTGGGATTTGCTGAGTGACATCCCCTACTCCAGAAGGACTTGTGACACACTTGTGCAAGTTACCAGCTGCAGAGAAATCAGCTCAGCTTGTGATTTAGCCACAGGAGCCCGGGGTAATGGATCCACCCACAGTGACAGTGCTGGGGCCTCTGCAGCAGCCTGAGGCCACCAGAGACAGCCCCACAGAGGGGAGAGATGGAGCAAACACCTCTCACCCCAAACCACGGCCTCTGCAAGTGCAGCCAAACGTGCAGGTGTGCTGGCTGGAGAGGTGGTGGCTCCCCTCAGGTGTGACTGTGGCCTGGCAGAGCCCAAAGCACACCAGCAGCTGCCTCAGCCCAGCTCCCTCTCCTCTCCAGGCTGCCAGGATTAGAGCTGCTCTCACCACACACAAAGTAAAAACCTCCCTAAGCGTGAATAAAACAGCAAAGTGTTGCTCCCAGCCAAAGACCAGAGAGCATTTATAAAGTGACTGATCTTCTTTTCACCCACAAGCCTGGAGAGACCACAGGCCCTTTGCTGGACCCTGGTAACACATCCAGCCTGGTTCACATCTCCTCTGCTCCACACTGCCAGGAACAAACACTGCAAACTGCAAAGCTCCTGACTCCTGTCCCAGTCCCTGTGGGCAGCACAGCCCTCAGAGCTCCATCCCGGGGTCACAGGGAGCAGCAGGATCTGCTGCAGAGGGCAGGACATGCCACTCCCTGCACACAAACCCTCTCTGTATCGCCCAAAGACAGCTCAAAGCAAAACCAGGTGAAATATCAGTGCATGACATCAAGCACTGGCTTCTCTAATTTTGTACTTTTAAGATCAGATAAAAAAGGAAAGGAAGATTCTTCCCCTGAATGTCTCTTTAAAGATTTTCCAACAGCTTACACACAAAGCATTTAGACACTTTAATTTCCACTCCAATATGAATACTCTAACCCCAAATGAAACTTATTAAAAATTAAATTCTTATATTAAGTTTAAGATGTGTCTCTTTTCTCCCCAGGTCCCATTAAACACTCTCCCTACACACAGTTTAGAAGACAGAAGAGATCCTAGAGAATATTTACAAAGCGAACAAAACCCCCTGAGGGTTTTTATGTTACTACAACATTAATCTATTTTAATCACACAACAGATTAA
Source organism: Melospiza georgiana (assembly GCF_028018845.1). Classification (NCBI taxonomy): domain Eukaryota; kingdom Metazoa; phylum Chordata; class Aves; order Passeriformes; family Passerellidae; genus Melospiza; species Melospiza georgiana. The sequence goes on from NC_080448.1 coordinate 3,551,122, forward strand.
AAACAAACAACATTAAATGGTTCTGCAAAGTACAGACCAAAAGCCTATCTTTGCTGCACAAAAAAAATCCTCAGGAAAAAAAAATAAAGTGCTTGGAAATAGGGTTATTATGGTGTTCCACAGAGACAGAGCACAGCAAAATCAAGACTGGGCCACAGAGCTGTGCATGGGGAGAAGATCACAGAATAACAGAGTGGGTTGGGCTGGAAGGGAGCTTAAAGCCCACCCAGTGCCACCCCTGCCATGGCAGGGACACCTCCCACTGTCCCAGGCTGCTCCCAGCCCTGTCCAGCCTGGCCTTGGGCACTGCCAGGGATCCAGGGGCAGCCCCAGCTGCTCTGGGCACCCTGTGATTACTCCAGCAAGTATTTCTGGCATTAATCTTGGTCTCTCTGATGTCCTCACCATTTCCTCCAAGGCAATCCCAGCCCTGTTCTCACACTGTGCCCTTTCCAGGTGTGAGCATCCCCTGGGCACCCCCAAACCCTGATTTCAGCAGCTTTTAGGGGATGGAGCCCAAGGAGCACAGGCTGCTCCTCAGAGCTTGAGCAGCTGCTCTGAACAGCTCTAGTTTCTATCCCAGGCTCCGAGATTTATTCAGCCTTTAATTATTTACATCTATTTGCATAGTTTTGGTGCAGTGAACTAAAATATCTAGAGAGCTGTGCACAGGTCACTGCCCTGAACCATCCCAGTGCATTTAGGGCAGGGGCTGTTCATGGACAGTTCACTCTCCCTGGTGTTAACACAGTGGCCTGGACATCTCACCTGATGCTCAGGGCTGGTTTTTCTCATCCTGAATAACCCAGATAATTGTGCTTTTGTAATTGAGTTTGTCATCTCCCTGCCCACAGACTCCTGATGAGGAACAGCAGCATTCCCTGGGATCTTGCTGCATCCCAGATCAGATCCATACAGCCAAATCTCTGTAACAGCTACAAGCCAATGTGCTCCTCCACAATCTTATAACCACCTCTGCCCAGAGGACATTGGATGGGAGCAGTTATGTTGGAGCCCAAAATTACCTAAAGAAACCACAAAGAAAAAAAGAATTGCTCTTGTTCAAAGGCAAGGAGCTGCTAAGATTCCCTGAAACAAGTGCAAGCATTTCACAGGGATGCTGTGATAACACAGGGTGCTCCAGGCAGCTCTTTTATCTCAACACTGCCAACTCAGCTGCCAAAGCACCCAAAACCTTCAAGGGAATGATTTGTGTGGTTACTCCAGATTTACCAGGAGATAGAGCTCACAGGGAACATCAGTGGAGCAGCTGCAGTTGTTCCTGGCAGCATCACTGTGGGTGTGGAGGGGGAAGGTGCAGGGGGTTCTGCACAGCAGCCCTATGAAAATCTTCCCCTATGTTTATTCAGTAGAATTACTCCCAACTGGTGCAATCCCTGACAGGATTTGATTACTTCATCCCAACATTCTTTCTTCCCCAAGCAGCTGCTGCAATGGATAATCCCCCATTCACCGTGGGGGACAAAGGGAGGGATGAGCAGTCCCTGCCCCTGGCTGCACTTTGGGGTGGCTGTGCACAGGCTGGGAGCAGGGAGGGAGCACTGCAATGCTGCTGCCCTGCTGGGATCAGGGGAGATCCACCTCCCCCCTCTCCAGGACCAAGCACTGACACCCAGCCCAGGAAAACATTTCTAAAGCCTGTCACAGCATGTGCAGCACCCTGAGATTCCCAACAGGGCTGGAAATGTTTTCATGCCACAGACATGGAGTGTCTGCATCTGTCACCCCCTGGGATCCCAGGAGTCACCAGGCCTTGGCAGAAGGAACAGACCAGCTGTGGCCAGAGCAGCAACACAGGCACAGTCCCAGACATGGGACACAGAGACAGGACACAGAGGATGACACAAGGACTTCACTTAACTAATGGGAAATATGCACAAGGTGTAAATCTCTGCCTAGGCGAGATCACAGAATCATGAAATGGTTTGGGTTGGAAGGGACCTCAAAAACCATCTGATCCCAACCTGCCATGGCAGGGACACCTCCCACTGTCCCAGGTGCTCCCAGCCCTGTCCAGCCTGGCCTTGGGCACTGCCAGGGATCCAGGGGCAGCCCCAGCTGCTCTGGGCACCCTGTGCCAGGGCCTGCCCACCCTCACAGGGAAGAATTTATTCTTATATCCAACCCAAACCCATTCTCTGTCCATTTGAAGCCATTTCCCTTTTTCCTTGTAAATAAACTCTCTCCATTTTTCTTGCTGGCTCCCTTCAGACACGAGGACGTCACAATGAGGAGATCCTTCACTGCTCTTACAGCTTGATAAAACTTTGTAGTGTTTTCAGTCTCAAGTGTAAAACTCACCACAAGTCAATGCCCTCTCTTAGGAACCTGCCTCAAAAAACAGAGGATGTATATTCAGGGCTTTCTTTATTTGCATTGCAGTTTTTAGCCTCATGAAAGGGATGCCTTTCACATAATGGTATTACTTAAGGATCTAAGATAACAACAACAACAAAAAAAAGATGATGAGACTTCAGATAAAATCATGAAAGGCAGTAATGCTGCATCCTATTACCACTCCATGGTAATTCAGCTTCTCTTAGTAGTGGTAAGGGCCTCTCTAAGAGCAGACAAGAGCTGCTGTTGAGCTCTGCTAATGATGCAGGAGATGGAACCGTGAGGCAGCAGCTCCTTCCAGGGCCACACACTTGGCAAGGTAACATTATCTCTGCATTTTACAGCTTTTCACAGTAAAAAAATCACTCTTCCAAACCATATGCAATAATATTGTGAATGAACTTTCATCTGCTTAAGTAACCATCAGCTCACAAAAGGAAGAGATGAAGTAGCTGTGCCCTGGTGAATGGATGGTGTAAATGTGTGTCAGGGGCTGAATCTCTGCAGGGTTTGTTCATTCACCTGTTTGAAACTGCAGAGGCACCATACCCACACCTGGATTTGACCCAGCTGCTGCAGCTAGGAGACATCAGCTTTAAAAAATACCAGGAAATACTTAAGGATAATAAATGCTCAGCTCTGTGTTTATCAAATCCTGGCACAGCACCTTTGAATCACAGAATCACTAAGGGTGGAAAAGACCTGTAAGATCGTTGAGTCCATTAAAAACGACTTTAAAACATCCCCTCCCACACACCACAGTGTGAGGACAGGATCCACTTCCCATCCTGACCCTTCACCATCCCAAATGTCCAAGCACCCACCCAATGTGCAGCTTCAAAGGATTGAACACTGACTTGGAAGGAAAAGCACCCCTGTGTGCAGCAGCAACACAAGGGTGAGATCCCAGCACTCTCACAGTCAAAGGGCTTGGGGGAAAGTGTGAAGAAAGTTTTTAATCTCCCTATTCCCAAAATAATCCTGGGTATCCATTCCAGAACTCCAATTTTGGATATCAGGAATGACAACAGAGCAGCTCAATGAAGCAAGAGTTATTCAGGGAGGAATATTTCAGCCAAATAAGTGCAATGATTATTGGTTGGAATATATGATACACAAGAAACACAGCAAAGAAAAACAGAGTAAGAAAACCATACTTTCTTCACTTGTATTATTTTCTTGAAATTTAATTTTCTTGAATTTTAATTTTCAAGAGATTCTTGATGCCAGCCTTTTCACACAGTTTGCAGTCAGGCATCATTCAGTCTGGGAGTTGGGGCTGGGCTACCATGTACAGCCTCCTCTTTGCTAAACAACTCCTGTCCCACACTAAAAGAATAAAATTACTCCAACTAAATGGATTTCACTTTTTTTAAAAACAGAAGAACACATTGTCTTCTAGACTTTAAATTCCAATACAGCCAACTAAATTAAAACAAAGTGCACACTACCAAATGTTCTCACTAATAAGACTAAAATCATTCTAAAAACTGAACATCACTTAATCTTCCAGCCAAGAATATCACATAAAGAAGACAAGAGGATCTTGCCAGTAATCTTAAAATGAAGACTGATAAGGCAAAAACCCTCAGAGCAGCTTGTGCTCCATTAATGGTCTTGTTGGTGGTTAACACCCCCAGCACCAAGGGGTGCTCCCTGACACAGGGCCACAGCACTTTTCCAAAATCATCCCCAGGAAGGAGCAGTCCAGAAGGGTTTTATTTAAAACAGTATCACAGTCAGGCTAAAAAGTCCTTTCAGCTCCTAAACCCCTTTCTGAAAGAGGTGGCCTCGTGTCTGGGCACCAGCCCCTGCCTTTGTTGTGTTATTGCCATAACAGAGGAGTGGAGCTCTGAGTGCTGCCCAATCCCCTCTGGCTGGACACCCCAGGCTGTCACTGCTGCTCTGGGATTAGGCTGGCTCCATCCCCATCCCATCCCATCCCATCCCCATCCCATCCCATTATCCCATCCCCACCCCATTATCCCATCCCATCATGCCATCCCCATCCCCATCCTCATTCCCATTCCCATTCCCACTCCAGGGCTGGGGCTCCCAGGGGACACAGGCACTGCAGAGCCATCCCAAAGCCCTGCCTGGGGAAGGTCTGGAGCAGGGACAGGGCCATGGGCTATTTTGGGATCCCACAGCTCTGCAGACTGCAGGAGATCCCTTCTCCAGCTCCTTGGACAGCTCAGCCTGAGTGAACAAGCAGAGGACACAGCCCAGTGCAGCAGCAGAGGGAAATGAGGAAGATCAGGAACCTGGAGCTGTTCTGAGCCTCTGCAGTGCCCTCCTGGAGGAGGATTTAGCCCCTCTGGGTCTGCTGGGCAGCTCCAGGGATGAATCCCAGCCAGGACAAAACCACAGCAACCCCTGGCTCACCAGGAGATTTCCAATGGCAAATCTGATCACTGAGCCAGGCTCTTGTCAAGCTCATTAAATGAAAACATCTCAACAAACCTCACCAATGTTACCAGAACTGAAATGAGTTTCAGCAGCTGTTCTCTTGGGAATGGAGTTATCAGTCAAGCCCAAACATGAACAGGACCTAAGCAAGAGCTAAAAAGCAGAGGAATTGCAACCCTGCCTCTCATCTGCTTCTTGGAAAGCCATTTCTTAGATAACTAAAAGGCAGATAAATAATAGAAAAGGATCTGCACTAAGTAGATAATTTGTTTTCAGGGATGTAAGTGGCAAATGCTGAATTTCTTTTTCATCTTGCCTTGAGTTGCAGCAAACTGTCACTCTTACATGGGCAGCAAGGGAAAAACATACTTATTATTAGAAAACAATCACTGCCAGATCTGATAACAATCTGACATTAACAACTGTGGGGATTCTGCTGCCAAGGATGTCTTGTGTTATTTAGAAAACAGAAAAGAAAAAATTCCTGAGGGGAGAAAGCACACAAACAAATAATTGTTTTACATCCTATTAATAAACCTCTACAGCTCAGCCTCCCTCAGAAAACGCTTATGGTCCTGCTATCACCTTCCAGAGCAAGTTACCAAATGACATTTACCATTCCTGAGGCTAGAAAAGCCAATCACAACCGTCCCAGAACCTGCCACAATCAGGGGTGGTGCTGTTTTCCTCCAGCCTTTCTGCAGGGGGACATGACCTCCTTTTGTAGTGCCTCCTGCTCCCCACAGCCAAGGCTGCAGGGATTTACTCCCTCCTTTATTTTTGCAGTCTTAATCCCTGTTTGCAGCTCCAACAGCAGCACCATTCACACAGCCAGAGACATTCCAGAGGTCAAGATCAGCTTTTAGGTGACTTGATCTGGGTACAAAACTCTCCACTTGGCTTCTGACTCCCAGCTTCAGCCAGTGGGGGATCTGTCAGCCCACTGACCCCATCCAAACCCAGCTAAAGCCTTTGCACAGCAAATATTTTGAATATTTTGGCTGTACCTTCTGAGGATGCACCTTAAATGGATTCCAATGTGCACAGCACTAACAGCATTGAGTGAGTGGTAAAACACCAGAGGCTTTTTGAGTTTCACCAAAGGCTGTAGTGTCACACACATCTTTAATGGAAAATTCTTTCCTTAGGATTTTTCCTCCTAAGAAGCTGGGAACAAAATGTAAACATTGATTATCTGCTGCTGTGGAATGCAACAGGTGCATCTGGGATTGGCCCATATTGGTTTTTTCTAATTAATGGCCAATCACAGTCAGCTGGCTGGGACACAGAGCCCGAGCCACAAGCCTTTGTTATCATTCTTTGCTTTTCTATTCTTAGCCAGCCTTCTGATGAAATCCTTTCTTCTATTCTTTTAGTATAGTTCTAATATAATATATATCATAAAATAATAAATCAGCCTTCTGAAACATGGAGTCAGATCCTCATCTCTTCCCTCATCCTGAGACCCCTGTGAACACTGTCACACTGTGGGATAGTTTCACTTCTCCATAACAGGTTAGGAAGTCACTAAAAATAATAATCAGAGCTAATCAGAGCATTGAAAGGGCCAGAAAACCATATCCAGATGCATCTAAATAGGTGAAGTAACAATCTAGATGGTTCAAATAAAGGAAGACAATTTTTCATTTTGGTTTTTATATGTCTTGAAGGACTCAGCCAGAGCAGGCACTGCAGCTGCTGAGGTTCCTGCACTCACTGAAGTCATTGAGGTCATTGAAGCTCCTGTGCCCAGTGCTCATGCTGAATTCACTGAGAATCCTTCTCAGCTGTTGGGTTTTTACACACTTGATGCTACACTGTGTACTGCAGTTTCTTACTGAGTTTGTATCTGTTCTTAGATTTTACACAAAAGGTTTTTTTAGGCAAGTTCAGGCTCTCTGTGTGCAGACAAAGTGGGGATTTGAGTCGGGTGTGTGGGAAGATTTTTCACAAAACGCTCTTCCATCTGAAAATGAAGTTTTGTTTCTTCACTGGTATTTTCTGGAGTTGAAAATAAACCTTTACATCCTGCACCATTCTGCATTACTGTCCTCACCCCTCTGTGTTAAACCCTCAGCTGTGCCCTCAGGCTCACAGAAGCCACTCCAACACTGAAAATGGGACAAAACCTGCAGAAATCTCTTTATCTTTAAAGGCCCAGGAATCCTCTGCACTGTCATGGCCATTCCTGATCACAGGCAGCCACCAGGCCGGTCCTGGATTGCTCTACATGGTGCTGGATTTAAACCAAGCCACTGCCCAGGACTGGCTGGGGCAGCAAAAGGCATCAAAGAGCCATGAGGAGCCCACAACAGTGCCAGTGTCTGAGCAGGGCTGAACCACAGAATCATGGAATCCTAGAATGGTTTGGGCTGGAGGGGCCCTAAACATCATCTCATTGCACCCCTCTGCCACATACTGAACTTCATCTAGCTCCAACCCCTCCACCAAACAGCAAAGCTCTTGAGGAGAGATGGCCCAGTCTCTCTGATGGTCCCTGTCCCTCCACTGCCTGTAAAAGCCTTTGCAAGACAAATCCCACTGACAGGAGACCCCCTGCTGGACCTTCCTCCTCCCCTGTGCTCCTCACTGTCCTTGTTTCGCTCTGGCTGCTTGGCTTGGGCTTCTCCCTGCAGTGGTGGAACACAGAGCTGGTGGAGTGTGTGACCCTGACAGCCCTGGAGCTGCTCCTGCCCCAGCCCAGCCCTGGAGCTCATCTCCTCACCCTGTCTAGTTCCTGGAGCTCTCCTCACCTCTGCAGCTCCCTGGAGCTCTGGAGCTGTTCTCCTCACCCTCTGCAGCTCCTGAAGCTCTGGAGCTGTTCTCCTCACCCTCTGCAGTTCCTGGAGCTCTGGAGCTGTTCTCCTCACCCTGGGCAGTTCCTGGAGCTCTCCTCACCCTGGGCAGTTCCTGGAGTTCTCCTCCTCACCTTCTGCAGTTCCTGGAGCTCTGAAGCTCTCCTCCTCACCCTCTGCAGTTCTTGGGGCTGCTCTCCTCACCCTCTGCAGTTCCTGGAGCTCTGGAGCTCTCCTCACCCTGTGCAATTCCTGGAGCTCTCCTCCCTCACCCTCTGCAGTCCCTGGAGCTCTCGTCCTCACCCTCTGCAGTTCCCTTTCCCTGGAGCTCTCCTCCTCACCCTGTGCAGTTCCTGGAGCTCTGGAGCTGTTCTCCTCACCCTGGGCAGTTCCTGGAGCTCTCCTCCTCACCCTCTGCAGTTCCTGGAGCTCTCCTCCTCACCCTGGGCAGTTCCAGCCTCTGCAGGTTGACCTGGGCACCGACTCTTCCCTGCTGTGAGTGCAAATCACTCACCAAGTTTAGCTTCATTTTGACTGTGCCTACCAGGGAAGGGTCACTCACAGACTCCATCATCTCCTCCCTTGTCTCAAAAGATTATAATTTGTCCATTGCAATTCACATCAGGATGCAATTTGGCAGGTAAGTTAGAAGTCTGGAGGCAATTATTTTTCTTTCTTTGGAGAAATGGGTTATATTCATTCAGTTATTTCACAGTTATTTATTTTAGATGGAGCACAGGGGGGAAAAAAGGGAAAGGAAAACAAGATGGGTTTAGATTTTATGATAGGCTTGACACTTGATGTTTTGACATCTTAGCAGGGTTGATTATACTGATATATGCAATCCATGATCTGATTCTACCCGAGAGGAAAGGGCTGTAACAGAGTGTCAGCTCTTACAGCCAGGTATTCATGTGCCAATGAAAACAAGCATTATGGCAAATCCTCAGGACTCACCCCCACAGAACAGTCACAGCTATTATTAGCCAGTGTAAATCACCTCATTTGTAACAGATGAGATTTCTTCCTTTGAATCCGATGAGTGATGTGCTGCTCTCAGCTTACCAGGAAACACCTTTCTTAAACCAGTGATTTTCCTTAGAAACACGGCCAAAAACTACATTTAAAATATACTCAGGTTTTTACAGCAGCACAAGGGACATGGACCTTCCTGCCCAGAGCTGACCCTGCCCTGAGCTCTGCTGCCAAACACACCCTGATGTTCACACCATCACCCAGCCCTGCCAGTGCCAGGGTGCTCTCTGGATACCACAAATTAAAGGATTAACATCCAGATCTAAGGAATAACCTGGACAAAACAGAAAGGATTAAATCTGGATGAGTGGCTTTTCCCCACCACAGCCTCCTTGAACAGCTTTGCTGGACTCTGGAGGTCATGACAGTTTTCCAGCTGGATTTTTCCAGACCCTGCTCTATTATATTTTCATTATTTTCTGTATTATCTCTTGACCCTGTAAATATGGTTTCCACATGGCTCAAAGAACAACTACCAGAAGCCCTCCCTTTTCTCATTTGTGCTCACCAGATGGATTTGGAGAAGAATGGCTGAGCCCAGCTCTGTCAGCAGCTCCCAGAGTGGACTCAGCCTGTGCTGCCCTTTCACAGCATCCCAGAATGGTTTGGGTTGGAAGGGACCTTAAATCCCACCCAGTGCCACCCCTGCCATGGCAGGGACACCTCCCACTGTCCCAGGCTGCTCCCAGCCCTGTCCAGCCTGGCCTTGGGCACTGCCAGGGATCCAGGGGCAGCCACAGCTGCTCTGGGCACCCTGTGCCAGGGCCTGCCCACCCTCACAGGGATTTTCAATCTCACTCTGCTCTGTTACCTTCCTATCAATCACTAAACCCACTCCCAAGCTCATTTCCTTTTAAAAAAAGCAAATTATTAGAAAAGAGTGGTTCCAGAACTCCCAATTCTTGGAGCAAGTGATTACTTATTTCAGCAGTTAAAAAGAAGATGCAGTACGTTTTATTTTAGCCAATTAAAGAAGTTCCACATGAGCTCCCTGTCAGCCCCAACCCATTCCACGTGAGCAAAGCTGCCACTGGAACACTTCAATCAGCCTTAGCCTAGAATAAATTTGCCAGATCAGATCTTTACATGAAAACTGAATTTTAGGAAACTGCAGCTTTTCTTGCAAATCCTTTCAGGCACCGTGCCCTGCAGAGCAGCCAGTGAGATTTCCCTGACATTCCAGTGCAAGGCCAAGTTTTACCAGAGACTGCAGAGATTTAAAGCCACAGAATAACCTCACCTCCAGGATCTGGGGCCCACTTCCCTTGTCAATTAACCTGTCAGCCGGCAGTCGGCTCTAATTAATTAAATCCTTTCTTAATGAAAAGAATTTGCCTTGAGCACAGTCTGTCAGCTCCAGAACCACTCTGCAATTGGGACATGTCACAGCAAACCCCATTAAATACCTGCAGGGAACCCAACACCAGCAGCAGCCCCACACTCCCCTTGCCTTGTGCAGACATTTCTGTGATTTTTCCATTCTCTACCCTGCTGCCACAAGGGGGTCTTTCCTTCTAAAGCTGCATTTGGCCCTGATGCACCTTTGTCCCAGCTGCTTGCAGATGTTTGTGTGTCCATCATCCCAGAGCAGAGGGGCTCCCAGACAAAACCCTAACACCTCTGAGAACACCTTTTTTGGGGAATATTTAGGGTCAGAGATGGAGATTGCTCAAATCAGCAGCAGTCATCCACAACCTTGGCTCCAAGGATAAGATTTTAGATTTTTTTTTTCAAATTTAACAGCGCCAGGCTTTGTGGATTCCATGAGCACTGAGAGTGCACAGACACCCCACACTGCCCTGGCCTGGGAGGATGCCCAGACCCCATCCCTGTGTGTGCCTTCCCAGGGGCAGGACATGGACACAGGGAGCCTTGCCCTGGCTGCACTGCAGGAGGGAAACAGGGATAATCCTGTGCTAATGATCCCCCTGCTCCCCCTGACTTCAAAGGGCCTGGGATCACTGCTGTAATCTTCTGCAAGTGTTAGCAAACAAAATTACAAGTTTTAACTCTACAGGTTCCAACAGGTTCCCCTTGCCCTCGGTGCAGCAACAGACTTAAAAATAGATGTAATGAGCAGCTTTGGATCTGCATAAATCCCCTCTGGAGTTCATTAATGATTTCATTTCTGGCAAGACACCATGTCAAACGAGGGAGCATTATTAAAAACATACATATATTTATGTACCTGAAAGTGCATTCCTGCAGATGCTCAGGGAGAGGAGGAGGCTGTGTAATTTTGGTTTACTTTTAAAGAACATGATTGTAACGGTGTGTAACTCTAAAGCCTTTTGTTCTCACAACTAATTGCAGCTCTCCAAGGGATGCCTGAATCTACAATTATTTTTATATTTGAGAAAATGGGGTTTGAAGGTTTAGCTGTGGAATCGTGGAGTGGTTTGGGTTGGAAGGGATGTTAAAGCCCACCCAGTGCCACCCCTGCCATGGCAGGGACACCTCCCACTGTCCCAGGCTGCTCCCAGCCCTGTCCAGCCTGGCCTTGGGCACTGCCAGGGATCCAGGGGCAGCCACAGCTGCTCTGGGCACCCTGTGCCAGGGCCTGCCCACCCTCACAGGGAACAATTCCTCATTCCCAATATCCCATCCATCCCTGCCCTCTGGCACTGGGAGCCATTCCCTGTGTCCTGTCCCTCCATCCTTGTCCCCAGCCCCTCTCCAGCTCTCCTGGAGCCCCTTCAGGCCCTGCAAGACCACAATAAGGTCATTCCAGAGCCTGTCAGCAAAGCAGCTCCAACCCCTGGAGCATCTGCATGGCCTCCTCTGGGCTCATCCCAACCTTTCAAGTCCTCTACTAAAACACAATATCTCTGATCATGCTGCTGTTGGTTCCTAATCTACCCCATAAATGTGAATTATTGCTCCATGCAGCTCCCACCTCACACCAGGGCATGAAATGCCTGGATTGGGATTTCCTCCCAGGAATGGGATTTCATGCCAGGAATGTGCTGCTGACAAGGCAAGGTTCAGCACGTCCATCAGCAAAGCAGCCTCAGGAAATTCACTCCTGGCTGACGAGTTGTTGTTGAAAGGAGAGAAATCTCCAACACACCGTGTCAGAAAGTATGTGCTGCCTCCACCTCCCTTTACTCCTCAGGGGAAAAGGTAAATAGGCTATAAGCAATTTTATTTCAAAGAAAAAGAAAAATCTAACCTGCCTGAGACGAAGGGAAATAATTTACCTTTTCCTGTCAGAGCAAGTTCTCTGCCTGCTTTTTCCATATTAAAACCACAGCCCAACAGAATGGATTCACTCCATCCACAAAGGGCAAAGTTTAAGTTGCAGAGAGAAAATGAAAGCCCAGTGATAAACTCTGGGTTTTAAGCAGTGCTTAAGTTCCATGGTTAGCCAAAGGAAAGCAAATAAAGCCTAAATATTCAAATGCAGACTGCTAAAGTCTGTTTATCATTTCCTGAAGAACCAGCTCAAAGACAGAATCCTATTCCCTACCTCCTGTTTGCATTTAGAAATTACTTTATCCATAATATGTTTACTAAAATAAGCAACATGAACACATAGATTCTGAAAGCAGACTTTTACCACAAACTGAGCTTTCAAGTCTCCATAGCTGCCCTGGTTATTTTGGCCACTCCTCATGCTGACTGCTAGCAGTAGAAGAATCATAAAACATTGCAGAAAAATGCTACAGATTCTTTGCCAAAACAAGTAACATTCCCCTGTAGCATCTTTCTGAATCACAACATCAAGGTGCTGCTTCTCCCTCTCCTCACCAGACTGCCTGCCTGAGGTCAGCAAGCAGCAGGAACAGGAGCAGGAGCAGGAGCAGAAACAGGAGCAGGAGCAGGAGCAGGAACAGGAGCAGGAGCAGAAACAGGAGCAGGAACAGGAACAGGAACAGGAGCAGAAACAGGAGCAGGAGCAGGAGCAGGAACAGGAGCAGAAACAGGAGCAGGAGCAGGAGCAGGAACAGGAGCAGGAGCAGGAACAGGAGCAGGAGCAGGAGCAGGAGCATCCCCATCCCCTGCTCGGCTGCTGGGCACACACTGGGACTGAGCTGGCAGAAAATCCCAACTTGCTGCTCACTCACAAGCACAAAAAAGGAGTTAAAAACTGCTAAAACAGGAGCAATTCCAGGAAATGTCAGGTTACAGAGTCTCTCACACATTTGTGAATATTCCTATTTTATTTTATCCATGAAGTCACACAGGATTGGCAGTATCAGCTACTCGGAGAACCCCAAAAGGTTTGGGTGGGAAGGGACCTTAAAGCCCACCCAGTCCACCCCCTGCCATGGCAGGGACACCTTCCACTATCCCAGGCTGCTCCCAGCCCTGCCCAGCCTGGCCTTGGGCACTGCCAGGGATCCAGGGGCAGCCACAGCTGTGCCAGGGCCTGCCCACCCTCACAGGGAACAATTCCTCATTCCCAATATCCCATCCAGCCCTGCCCTCTTCAGTTTAAAGCCAATCCCTGTGTCCTCAGGCCCAGCTGTGAACTCCAGCTGTGTTCCTGCAGCTCCCTGGACACCCCAGAGCCCTAGAGGGATTAGGGGAATTTGGGGGATTTGGGGGTGCCAGGAGGACAAGCAGAGCTGGGGCTGTGCTGCTGTGGGAAGGGCAGCACCCAGCACCTCCTGAGGATGTGGGACTGTGCCCCTGTGCCCCCGTGCTGGCACAGCCCAGCTGACCCAAAGGGCTGCAGGACAGTGACTGCCCCAAAGGGACTGTCCTGCTGGGGACACCTGACTCTGGGGACCCTGGTGCAGTACAAGAGGTTTCATTGCTGTCTGTAAACTGCCAGAGTAATCAAAACCATCATTAGATACAAGTTACCAGCTACCCTAATTTTTAAATATGCACAGCAATCAGCTTGAAATGAATTACAATATCAGACTAAAAGGCACAGATGGATCACTTCCCATCACACCCACAGACCCCCTAAGATCACAGTGTGTGAGTGCCACTGTTTTTTAATTATTATTTAATCAAATGCCTCTGTTAAGCCTTTGTTCCAAGCTGCCAGCCCTGTACCTGCAGGAAGATGGCCACGGCCTGCCCTGGGCTGCTGAGATCCCACACACAGCCCCAGCTGTCCCCTGTGTCCCAGCACTCTCTGCAGCGTGGTGGCTGCAGTCACCAGGGGCTGTGCACACAGCAGCTCACTGTGCTCAGGGTTTGCTTCACCCAATTATGTGTTTGTCACTTGAGAGACCTCTGCATCGAGCAGGTATTGTCAAGTTATTTTTGGCCCTGATATGGTGGCAAAACATAATGAGGCCTTGAGGTGAACAGGCAGCCTGGCAGCAAGCACTAAACTGATGTGCTGCTGAAAGGCTGGAGAGCAATTAGGATATTTGAGTAAGAGGAGATGCTGGACAGGGCATGTGAAGACAGAGAAAACAAGCTTAAGTATTAAAACACCAACCCCCTCCTTCAAGTTGTCAGCTATTTAAGCAAGGTGTTAATTTACTGCAGGCTGGATTGTCGACAAAATTTTTTTATGAATTCAAAAGATGCACAGACTTGTCCCACATGCACACATTGCCCAGCCCTTTCCAGACAAGTGGAACAGCCTGCCAGCTGATTGTTATCACCATTTAATTGTATTACAGTGATTCCCACAAGTGCTGGCTGTGAGCCTGCTGTGCACAGAGTGAGGGGCTGTGCAGACAGGGCCAGAGGTGTCTGTGGGAAACCCAGACTGGGAGTCAGCATCAGACACAGAGAGCACATCCAGGAGCAGATGGACAAACAGCTCAGGGCAGGCCCAGCACCCCCAAGGCACCTCAGGGGCAGGGAGTGACCTGAGGAGCTCAAGGGATGAGCACAAGTCCTGCCCCTGCTCTGGGGGTGTCCCCTGGGGTCCATGGCACTGGGCAGGGATGGGGTGACACCAGGGAGCCCCCAGCACACACCTGGCACTGCAGGGGACACTCTCAGCACCAGCTCAGGTCACTCTGTGGGATGGGGTTCTGATCACACTGATCTGCCCAAACTGCACCACAGGAGTGCACACAGCATCTGAGGGCAGCACTGGGCCATGATCATTTAAAGAATCACAGAATGGTTTTGTCGCAGACATCTTTTATGGAAAATCCTTTCCTTAGGATTTTTCCTCCTGAGAAGCTGGAGGCCTCAGGAACAAAATGTAAACATTGATTATCTGCTGCTGTGGAATGCAACAGGTGCATCTGTGATTGGTCTCATGTGGTTGTTTCTAATTAATGGCCAATCACAGTCAGCTGGCTTGGATACAGAGCCAGAGCCACAAACTTTGTTATCATTCTTTCCTTTTCTATTCTTAGCCAGCCTTCTGATGAAATCCTTTCTTCTATTCTTTTAGTATAGTTTTAATGTAATATATATCACAAAATAATAAATCAGCCTTGTGAAACATGGAGTCAGATCCCCATCTCTCTCCTCATCCTTGGACCCCTGTGAACACCATCTCATGGTCTGAGTTGGAAAAGACCTCAAAGCTCATCTCATTCCCACCCCCCTTCCATGGGACACCTTCTACTATCCCAGCTTGCTCCAAGCCCCATCCAGCCTGGCCTTGGGTGGTTCCAGAGGGTCACTTTTAGAAGACTTTTTTTTTTAATATTTATGCAGATACATGTACCTCTAGAGATAAGCCTCTTCAAAGTATAAATTCACAGGTCACTAATGTGGGCATATCCAGAGAAACCACTGGGAACACACAAGAGCAGGCAAAACAGCCAAGTTTGAAGGAACACTGACCCTCAGCATGGAAAAAAGCTGTTAGACAAGAAAAATGATCTTTGCAACACAGAAACAAGAGTTTTCTAATTCAACCCATAGAGCCAGTTGGTTTTGCTTTACCCTTCCAAGCGGTCAAGGAGGAGGTTCTGCACCCTGAGGTTGTGATTCCCCCTGGAGCCTGGACTGGGCAGGCTCAGGGAGCTGTGTGCTCCTGGCTGGGGCTGAGGGATGGCTGCAGATGCCAGGACACCTCTCCAGCTGCACAGGGAGCACCCCACAGGTACAGGGACATCCCCAGTGCAGCTCATCCTCCTGAGCAATACAGGTGTCAGACCCCAGGACATTGCTCTGAATGCCCTGGGTGACTCCAGACCCTGGCAGGGGCTCAGAGACCTTGGCACAGAGTCACAAACACCTGTGCCTTTGATTTTAGCCCATGGACACAATTACCAACTTCTGTGTGAGGATTTACAAGCCACAAGAGTTTGAGTAGAATGATAGGGAATTTGTAACAGGGTGAAAAAGTAGAATTTTGGGGATTTAGAATGGGGGTTCAAGAGACAAGATGGAGGAATCTGGACATGTCCTGTCCTTCTTCTCCTTCTTCTTGTCCTCCATCTTCTGCTGTGATGGTGACACTTCTGGATTGGTTTAGAGTAGAGACAGACTGTCTGACATAGGTGATAGGTGTTGGAAAATTATTGTAAATAAAGTACTCACAGTTCTTAGTATAAAAAGCCAACAGCACCCCAAGGGCAGGGACTGTGCCACAACCCGACCTGCTGGACAGATCTCAGCAGGTCAGAGACGGAATGGAACAGATCAGAGAAAATAAACAACCTTGAAAAGCAGAGCTGCGGAATCTCGACTCCTTCTGCAGTCGTGGGGCTGGGAAAAAGAGACTTTCTGATACCTGAGGGTCATTTTAATCACAGAAACCCAGGACAGGCAGCTGCTGGTGTGTTCTGAGGGCTGCTCACCCTGTCTGCAGCCAGACACAACTGTTCAAGTATGAACTGGGTTATAATGAGCTGCTTGCTCAAGAATGTCTTCAAAATGACTCTGGCTGGAGTGGCTTTAGATGTGTCTGATGCAGCCATGGGATTTCTCTTGGTGTGGTGAAAGAGGTGGAACCTGGTGCTCCAGGGCTGCTCCTGAGCATGCTCTCATCCCTGAATGTGTTCAGAGAACCTGGCATAACCTTCCACACTGCTGCTTCCAAAACCCTGACTGCTTCCCACCCTTCCACCCACACGGGAAAGCTTTCCCAGATCCCAAAGGCTCTGCAGGCTGTGCACTCACACAGCAGCAACCCTCAGCTCCAAATCAACACCCACCTGACTGTGAGTTAGGAACACAGACTGAACTTCTGGCAATGAATGAAGGCCAAGATCATTCCTCTGCCTTTCCTGGTGAGGAGGTGAGAGCCCAGGAGCTCACCCCATCTCCTCCACATGAAAATGATGTAAAACCTGTTTAGACCTCAGAAGGTCATCAGGAGAACCTGAAGAAGCTCCCCTAGATGCAATCAGATGGAAGAGGAAAGATTCCAGCTGTTCTCTCTCAGGGAATGTCACAAACTCAGCATCAGATTTTCCATCTATCACAGCCTGAAGTGTCTCCCTGCCTCCCTAAGCAAAACACCTGAGGATCACCTGCCTTGGGAGAACAATTCCCTCAATGACAGCAGTGTCTCTGTGCCACCCCAGGGTGCCAAGGGAGCTGTGTTTGCAGTTCCAAGGCTGACCCAGCCCTGAGGTGAGACCCATGTACCCCTGGCACAGCTTCCCACCCCTCCCCAGGGGCAGCAGGTCCTGCCTGGTGCTGGAAAACTGCCAAAGTCAGATTTTAATAACCATTTATCTCAACAATATGGGCAAGGAGAGGAGAAAAAACCCAACAGTTATTATCACAGGACAGAACAAACTGGTGCTGAGTCCCCAGGCAGCTCCCACACCTGCTGAAAGCTGCAGGCACACAACCCCAGCAATAAACCCAGCCAGCAGCAGCAAACCAGGACCTTGCTCATCTGCTTTTGATTTTTAAATGCTGCTTCTCTTAACAAATGAAGTTTCAGTGCTTATGGCACCAACAACCCAGTAAATGAACTAAGTATTTATTTGTGGCTTTATTACTTGGCAGACCCATTTCCATGGAGTCATTTTTCCTTAGGACCCAGCTTGCTCTGCAGCAGCTGTTTTCTCTTACCAGCCACTCCAATTCCTTTGCCTCTAATTTCCAAATTTGCCCACTAAACTTGAAGTATTTGGAGAGCACAGCAAATGGCTGGGGGAGCTCAGCAGCACTTTCAACTCATGCCTCTTCCCAGGTCCTTCCCCATCTCTCTCACCAAGGCCTAGGCTGGCCCAGGGGGCCCAGTTCTCCAGACCTTCAATGTTTGTGAAACCCCGTGAAGGACCTCAGAGTACAAAGTGACCCAGAGAAGGTTCCCAAGGGGGTTGGAGGAGAAGGTGGATTGGCACATGCCATGCATGACTTCTGAATCAGTAGAGGTGAGGGGGGAACAGGAAGGTTGAGGAGCTCCTCAGACTGTGAACAGGAGATTGGAGTTAATCAGGTGGCTCTGGAGGGCTCAGGGCAAGCTGTGAGTGTGTCTTGAGCCAGGATTTCAAGTGCCAGGGGAATCCTGCTGCATTAGCAAAGGCTCCAGCTCTGGTGGGGTTTGGGGCTTGTGACCTCCCCTCCTGGCCCCACTATGAGCAGCCTTACAAAAACTGAGGAGGAGGAGGAGATGGTGAAGGAGAAGGAGGAGAAGAAGGAGAGGGTTTCTTGGGAACAACATTTTTAGCTTAGAAATTCCACCCTGTGAGGGTGGGCAGGCCCTGGCACAGGGTGCCCAGAGCAGCTGTGGCTGCCCCTGGATCCCTGGCAGTGCCCAAGGCCAGGCTGGACAGGGCTGGGAGCAGCCTGGGACAGTGGGAGGTATCTCTGGATGGGTTTAAGGTCCTTTCCAAGCCCACCCATTCTGGGATTGTACAATTCTATGATAATTCCAGAAGGAGCCCCCTCCCAGCTCCCACCTCTCTCTCCCAGGCTGTGCAAGCCAAGGCCATTAACTGCTCTAGAGAGCACTTCACTCCGTTTATCTGCTCCTCTGTTTGCCACTTTCTAAGTATACATTGACATTGGCTTCTTTAAACCACTTGAACACTGTGCAAGGCACACTTGAGGCTTCTCTCAGTCAGTCACATCCAGCTTGGAAACAGCTCCTGTTCCCCTGAATAGCTGAATGCCTTGGACAGCACCAGGACAAGTGCTGATGGCAGCTAAGCCCTGTCCTGATCCTTCACACCTTGGTGGGGCAGCCCCTCTGCCCAGGCTCTACCTCATCTTTCATTTGAGCAACTCAGCTGCAAAATTACCCTTCTTTTATTTTATTTTGTTGTTCCTTTCTGTGTTGGGTTTCTGGTGAGCAATCACTCAGGTCACACTGCCCAACTCAGCAGCCAGCTGGGGAAAGAGAATGGGACCTGCTGGGGACAGGACAGCAAAAGAGGCTTCAGTCCCCCTCACTCACCAACATCCAGCAGGGATAAGATAAAAGGAAATCTCAGTGATCCTGGGGGGCTGAGAGTCCCCAGGGTGTCCCAGGATTTATTCCTGTGACTCTCATGCAGAAGAGCACTCAGGTAAATGCTGGGTGTTGACAAGTGTTTGAAGCAAGGAAGCTCCAGACTGAGCTGAAGCCTAAACAAGGACAAATCAGAGCCTTTTTATCCTGCCCTGAGCCCAGAAATGCTCTGTCACAACCCCCTCCATCTCTTGAGACTCACAGCACCCCTTCAGAACCAGGCCCTGCCTTTGGATAATCTGTGCTGAGCCCTGCAAAAGCTAAAAATTCCCCAGACTGAAGTGTCATCCTTCACAAAGTCTCCTTTGCCACCAGAAGGAACGTGGCAGCTCCCACTGGGAACCTTGATTTCAGTTTTTCTGCCTACTCAGACAAATATTATTGCACTCAGGTCATACACTGAAGAGTTCCTTCCCATGTTCAGACTCTGTGTTTTTCTAGGAAAAAGAGCTGAGATTTTGGAAAGCAATAGTGAGATCTGCCTGTGGTTCTCCACTCCTGTTCCCACACTTTGGAAAACAAGGGCTAACTCATAGAACTCCATGGGCTTTTGTGGGCAGTCTGCATGATAAAATAACATCTGACTTTGTGGGATCGTTTTGTGTGGGGAAACATTTAAAATATGTCAGGGTGATGATAAATCATGGAATGGTTTGGGCTGAAAGGACCCTAAAGTGCTCATCTCACTCCAGCCCTGCTGTGGACAGGGACACTTCCACCAGACCTGGCTGCTCCAAACCCTGTCCAGCCTTTCTGAAGGCAAAAGGCAATCTTGTTTGGGGACAGTTGAGAACTGGAAGGAAAAAAAGCCATTTTGCTTTGGTTTTAAGCAACTTTTAAGACTTTATTAAAAAAAACAGCAAAAAACAAAAAGAAAAAAAAAAACCACCCACAATTCCTGTAGATGTCCCTGCAAAAGTCCTACTGACATGCAGAGTGTCAAGCCTGTGGGATGTGGGATATTCTGGGGTGCTTTTTCTTTTTTAAGCTACGGTGGCTGTCTAACAGCCCTGGCTCAGGCTGTGTCACTGTGCCAAGTGAGGAGGCAGCAGCTGCTGTGGGAGAAGGGCTTGGGAGGTGACCTGGGGGCTTGGTGGCACAGCTGGGTGTTTGGGAAGCCTGGGAAGTCTGAGCACCCAGAGCCACAGCCTGGGCACCCCACAGCCTGAGCACCCCACAATGACAGCCTGGGCACCCCATAGGCACAGCCTGAGCACCTCAGAACCTGAGCACCCCAGAACTTGAGCACCCCAAAACCACAGCCTGGGCACCCCAGAACTTGAGCACCCCATAGGCACACCCTGAGCAGGTTCTGCACAGCTCTCCTGACTTCAAACCATCTTAGAAGAGAAGCTGGTGGTGCAACTTGGTTGGTGGCTGGGAATCAACTCCTTCTCTCTAGGGAAAGTTAATTTATGGCCCATTCCTTCTCTTTGTTTTCATTTTATGTTCGAGCCAGGCAGGGCACACAATCCCCCAGGATATTCCATGGTGCTGCTGGAGGCCCCACTGCTCCCCTGGAGGGCTGGGGGTGACAGTGGCACATTTTGGGAACGCCCTGTGGTCCCCTCACAACCCAAGCAAGGGGCTGTGGAACCAGAATCCATCCAGAACCAACACTAAATGACAAATCCAGTGAAGGAGCTCACCTACAGCCACAGATCATTGTGTGGTGTCCTTGGCCTGACTCCTGGGTTAAGCCTGGGTTAAACTCACTGCCAGCTGAGCAGGAGTGGCTCTGCTCAGGTGACACCTGATGGAAGCTGTGCCATGGCTGTGCTTTTCCAATGGAAATGAAATGCATTTGATAAGATAACAAATGCCTGGCAAAGCACAGTGAAGCTATGTAAGGGAGAGAACAGGAGGGGGGAGAAAAAAACCCCTTGTATAAGCAGCAAAACAATACAGCTTTATCTAATCTCAGCAACTTATTGCTGCTTGTCTGCCTGTGTGTGTTTTACTGACAAAATAAAATAAATTGAATCAGCTCACACACGATAACATGCTCTTTCCTACCTCATACTAATTGCTTGGCTAATTGATGTTTGTTGAACTTTCTCCATTTCATTGAGTGATTAGGTACAAAGCTAACAGTTGACATCTGTAGGCGCTTAACTGGCGTCTGTAATTACTGTTAATGTTAAATAATTGTTAGTTAATTGGAGTGGTAACTGACTGAATGGAATCCAGATTGTGAAGCAAAAAGAGACCTAGTTAAATAAACATACATTTTCAGAGAAAATAACATTTTATTACAAGGGAGAGACTAACAGCAGGCCAGAGAGGGGAGGTCTGCAGGATGCTCCATTCACCAAATCCCACAGCAGCCTCCAGCCTGGACCCCCAACCACAGGTATGGCAAGGCAGGATCTCTGTCACCAAAACATTCCTATCCCCAGAATTTTTCCACCTTCTTTTGAGTCAATTAGCACAAATTTACAGGCCCACACTGATGTCTCTTTTGAGAAAATCAAATACAGGCTAATCTACAAAACAAATACTCCCTCCATATTAGATACAATTGTGCTGGCAAATATTGCCATTTTGCTCCCTAGCCTGGAATAGCTTGACTTTGCAAAACCCCACAGCTTTAAATGAACTCTTGATGCATGTGATCACTAACTGACCACAAAGGGTAGCTGATACCAGCCCAGGGGGGCAGGGATGCCCAGAACAACACCTGCAACTTCTCCCTCTGCTGCTTTGGTCAGGAAAAGCCAATGCCTTCAGGTGCTTGTCCCATGCTGGCTGCTTTCTGCTTTTATTTTGAATTACTGACCTACAGGTTACCTATGAAGCCTTGACAAGCTCCTGTTTTGTGAGTTTAACTTAAGAATCTGAAATTTTTGGAAGAGGCTACCTCAGACTTTCACCTGCCCCTCTGGGCACATCCCATTATCCAGTGACCTTTTCCTGCAGCTACAGAACAGCACTGGGACCCCACAGACCAGGCACCTCCCAGTCCTGGGAGCCACAGGGCTGGCACCCCACAGCCCATGCACCCCACAGCCCTGGCACCCCAGAGCTCAGCTGGCAGCCAGAGTCCAGCCAAAAAAACACAAACACATCGAGGAGAGGGCATGGAAGGCGTAGGACTGGAGAGGAGTGGTTTGTGCTGAGGAGGTGCAGCCATAAGGGATGTTCTGAACCAATTCCTTGCTCACATGAAGCCTCCCTGGCACAGAACAGCTGCCTTGCTCATTGTGCAGCAGAACAAAGCACCACTGCAAGGCATTTATTGACCTTTTTCTCTGCTTCACTCACAAGTGAAGAGTGAAGTGACCCAGCAGCTCTTCTAACATAACTCAGGGGTACCCTAAACCCAGCCTCCCCAAACCCACAGCTTTTTCCACTGCTCAGCCTCTCCCTAATGAGACACTGAACTTCCACATGGAAAATACTGAAAAGGCGTTTGAAACCCACAAAACACCAGCAAAGCAGTGACTCAAAGCCACCAGGGAAGCCTCCACCAGAAAGGGGAGGAGATGCCACTTGTGGGGTCACATCAAAACTGCCACAAAACCAGGCATGATTCAGCAGTCCCTGAGGTTTGCTGGCCTGGGGCCAGTTCCCTGCAGGGCTGGGGTTGCTCCACAGCTCCAAGAGCAGGAGAGGAAGAGGTATTTCAGTGAGAAGAGGGAGCAGGGAGAAGCCATCCCAAAAACTGCACATGAGACTGAGAATACACCCCAAAAGTGAGTGAGGATGTTCTGTGGATTCGTCCAGACCCTGGAAAGCAGAGAAGCAGCCCCTCTGACCACATTAACACTGCGCATATGCTGCCTGCAGAGTGCTGGATACACTTACACCCACCCTGGGAAGCCATGGGGATGGTTTATTCACGTGGAGATGGTTTATTCGCGTGGGGATGGTTTATTCGCGTGGGAGTGGTTTATACACGTGGGGATGGTTTATTCACGTGGAGATGGTTTATTCGCGTGGAAGTGGTTTATTCGCGTGGGGATGGTTTATTCGCGTGGGGATGGTTTATACACGTGGGGATGGTTTATTCACGTGGAGGTGGTTTATTCGCGTGGGGACGGCTCATTCGCGTGGGGGTGGTTTATTCACGTGGGGATGGTTTATTCGCATGGGGGTGGTTCATTCACGTGGGGATGGTTTATTTGCGTGGGGATGGTTGATTCCCGTGGGGATGGCTTACACACGTGGGGATGGTTTATTCACAAGTGAGAGCACCTCTCCACTGCCAAGGATCTCCTGTGAAGGGATCAGCAGGGAAAGAATTGCCAACTTCAGCTCCCTGCTTGTTTACAGAAACAGATGTTGTAGAGGATCCTCAAGAAATGCTTCACCACAGCAGCCAAGGGGAGAAACAACAACATGCCTGGTTTTTTTTTTAGGGCAGGATATTGCTGTAGAAGCACCTAAAAAGCCAGGGCTTGATCTGACTGGTATTTCAGCCACCAGTGCGGCCTCCTAACCCAGATGCCTTGATCTACCTCCAGCTGAGAGTATAAATATTTCCCTGACAGCTGGTGGTGCCACGCAGCAGAAGGATTCATAAAGTTTACATGAACATCCTGTAAACAATTTGAACATAAAAAGCTCTAACAGCCCAATTGTGCTTCTGATCAAAGGCAAACTTCAATATACAGCACAAATGAAAACTTCACCACTCTGGGACTCATTTCTCCCTTCAGGAAAAGCTGTTTTCCAAGGGTATGTAGGAGGGAGTTAACATAAATGAACCACACAGTCGTAGTAAGAGCTGCCTGCTCTGCAGCTTCAGATGTGTGTATTTAAATTATTGAGAGATAATGGAATTTAATTACGCTGAGAAGTCATGTTACAAAAATTCATGAACAAACCCTGTACTTTGGCTGGGATTAATGGTGCTGAGGTGAAACTCTCAGGGTGTGGGGCAGCTCTGTTCCTTCAGTGACACACAGAGTACGAGCAGCAATTCCAACTGAAGGGCCATCCCACAGGGAGTGAGGGAGGGAGAGCAGGAGCTGCAGGTGGGGATGCTCTCCTCGCCAGCTCTTCCCCAGCTCATTTATTCAGGCACTGACAGCTCCTTTGTCAAGCACCACCAAGGCCCAGACCCCTGGGTGCTCCCCTCCCTGCACAGCCACCTGGGTTCCCAAGGGAGCCATCTCCCTGGGTAATGTAACCATTGCAGGGTATTCCTGCCAGAGCCAAGGAATGCAGGGCTCTGACCCACAAACAGGGACCTCTCCTTGAGGAGCTCCTGCTCTGGGGACCAAGCTCCATCCCTCCCAAATTCCCAGCCCATTGGGAGTGGTGGCAGCACGCAGGTGACAGGGGAGCCTCACAGCCCTGAGGGGACCCCAACATCCACTGGCTGCCCCCACAGCTCACAGAACCCTTCTAGATTCAGCGATGCACCTTTCCATTCAGCTCCAAGGGCAGCCAAGTCCTAAATGGGAGCTGAGAGACTTCTCCTCAAGGGGTTTTACCAGCTCTTCTAGAGAGGCCTGAGGGGGATTTCACTTGGCTCTGGATTTTTTAAATTCTTAGTGTTTCTGAGGAAGGGACTGTTCCACATTACACATCCACACTAATCCATCACTCCATGAGCCTGAGCACATCTTAAGCCTTGAAGTCCACAACGAAATGACAGAAAGGGGACAAAACGTATATATGAAATGCAAAATGCTTCAGGATTTTTACCTGCTCTGTAGATAAATTACTTCTGTAATTTCTGCTATTTCAGTTAGGAATAATACTAAAAAAAATTTTTTTAAAGGCAAGAAAAACCTAAGCAGCATGTGAGACACGGGTGGCTGTGGGACACCCAAGAGGAGAGGCCATGGACACAGAGGGCTGGAGGCTGTCAGCCTGCCCAGCCCTCCCAGCCTAGCAGCTTTCATCATGATTTACCCAATGCAAATCTGACCTTTCTTACGAGTGACTTTTATTGCTTTTGGCAAAAGCAGCCGTGGACAACACAGTGGGGAAGAGCTGGCTTGGAAGCGAACAGCCTGAGCTGTGGAGAAGGAACTTGAACTCGGAATTTATCAAACTGACAGCCCCCGGGCACTCAGAGCTCCCCAGGGCTGCACTGAGAGCAGGAACAGCCCCCCCAGCCCCGGCAGAGAGCCCAGCACCTGCCTGCCAGCAATTACTGACATTATCTCCAAACAGGGGAGCTTTTCTGAGCTTCTTTTCCTGATATTTTGTAGTCTGAATGCTAATCCCTTTGACAAAACTGTCCCCTATGCTTTTTCCGTTCTCTTTCCCCTTAATCTCTTTCTCCCAGTGGAAAAAAAGAAAAAAAAAGAGGGTAAGAAAAAAAAAAAAAAAAGAAAATACCAGCCAGCCTAGTTTGGCCGCACCTGGATTTGCATTGATTCCTCCCTTGTCATTCATGTTACCAACAGGAATTAGCATATGGCTTTAAGGGGAAACTCAGGAGGAGAAAAGAAAGATGCCATTTTGATGGAAATAAGGGGCAAAGGAATAATCTACCATCAACTAAAAAGCTTATTTGTGTACGGTTTCCCAAGCAAAGCTTCGAAAAGCCCATGTTGATTTTAGGCTACACAAAGAAACCCTAATCCTTTCAAGGGAACTAAATCACCAAAGAAAAGTACCTCTGAAGAAAAGGCTCCCTGTCAAGCATGGGTATTCACATCCAAAGGGATGCCACGAATCAAGCTCCGTAAGTAAACAGCAATAAGAATGTGGGAAATGTGTTTGAGTCAAAAAAGAAAACCAAAGGAAGAGGAAGAGGGGCCTACTCTTCATCAGTCACCTCCTGGGGAGGAGAGGAGCCCCTCACCCTGGTTACAGGCCTGCACCAGGAATGTGGATTCACCCGGCTTCTCCTGCCCTGGCCCAGCCCCAAGAAAGGGCTGCTCAAATGCCAAAGCTTTTTACAGCAAATTAGCAAAATAAAGATGCAGTCACATGTAGTTTGGGGGCCTGGGGTCACTCCAGACACGAAGCTCTTCCTTTCTAATGGTTGTGCCACCTATTCTCAGCCTCCAGAGAGGCCTGGGGAACCTGTAAATGCCATTAATCACAAAGGATAAATCAGCTTGCCAACTGAGATAACCTGGTTAGACCACAGAAATAATCCAGACTACTTCCAGAGGATGCTAATACATGAAAAACAGGACTGTGGATCCGTAATGCAATTAAATCCAGGTATAATTCAATATGCAGCAGAAGCCTTCAGAAGCAGCAGCGGATCAGCATGGGAATCCCAAAGGTAACGGGGTCACATTCTGTCCCCAGTTAAACCATCCCAGCTTTGTGGAATTGAAAAGCACAGAGAAATACTGGAATGACTCACTGGAGTGGCAAACGGAACACGGGGAGAAGCACACAGGGCAAACACTGAGCAAACCCACACCCGGCCAACAGAACACACCTGAATTTCAAACCAGTCAAATCTGCCTCTTGTAAGGCCAAGAGTGATCCAAACCCCATCAGATAAAACCCAGGTTTACAGCCAGAAGCTCACCCTGCTCCAGGCACTTCCCATGTGCTGCCGGAGAAAAGCAGGACGCTGGGGTAAAAACCAGCCACGTTCTCAAGGCTTTGAATTATACTTGTTTGTGCAACTCACGCCTGGAGCTGCTCCCTCCACCCTCCTTGCAAAAACACAAACCAGACCAAAAAGGGGAATTACATGGAAAGGATCCCCAAAGCTTTCTAACAAGGGCCCAGCTCCACACGGCAGCTCACGGGCGCTGATTTAGGGCAAGCTTTCCCTTAATGTGCTGTTATATCATTAGCAGCTCTGTCTTTGGATTGCTGTTTGGAAGAAATTAATGGGATACTGAATATTTAAATGTGGCCCTCTCTATCATTTATTAACTCCACAGAAAGCACACAGCACAGTAAGCCATGGTTTATGACTATTATCCTGTGAATACTGAACGTTGGCTGGTTATTACTGTCAGCAGTGCAAATTGGCTATTCATAATTCCACGTCTATCATGGAGCTGATGAGTAACAATCAAGTTAAAACATTTTGAAAACTCTTACAGTTATTTAAATGAGCTTAAATTAAAGCCATTTGTAAAATAAACTATTCCCTAATATTGTTATTTAAATTAATTCTGACCTGGCAGGCAATGCATTATTTAAAGCCTATATTTTATATTAAGCAAAGCAATTACCAAGCATACAGAACACGTCTGAAACCCAGAGAAACATAAAAAGCACTAACAAGCTGATTGTGACATTTCTGCAAGACAAGTTACATTTCATCTCCCATTGAAATTGCCATGAAAAGAAACGTGTGGGGAAAAAAGGAAAATAAATCTGTTTGGGATGTGAATTGCAGCCTTACCTTTATTTGTGACAGCGTTGAACAGTTTCTCAGAGCTGGCATCAGATGCCTGAAAGACCAATAAAAAAAAGAAGAAAAAAAAGAAGTTACATTTTCCAGCAGTGATAGATTTCCAAGGCACGGGGTATTTATGCACAGGCAGAGGTGTGTGTATTTTAGGGAAACAAATCAGGAGACAAAACCAGGGGCGCTGGAAGCGGCGGCTCCGAGGCCGTGTCCATGAGGTGGTGCTGTTTGGCTGTGCTTTGCCGCCCTGCAGTGCAGATATTTCTTTGGAAAGATTCTATTTCATAAAGAAATGGGGTTTTTCTTCAACATTAGCTGCACAGACAGTGTATCTTTGTACTGCCATTATCCAATACATTCCGACATTGATTCTGCGATGCAGAAGAGTCACGGTTTCCAACCAGACAGCCCAGCCTCAGGAATTTCCAGAACTGCAGATTTCTTAATTAATTTTTAAAGTATTTTTGGGATCCCTGCTGTGTGAACATTTGATTTTTACCACCTTCAAAGCAGCGTTGATAACTTAGGTTAGTAATTTCATAAATTGCTGTTGCAAACTCTTTGAAAAATACAGAGTGTCAGGATCAGCGAATATTTCCATGTCAGCTTTGCCTTCCTCAGAATAACTGCTTCTTGACACCTCACTGTGTAAACTAATAAACCTTTTCTTTTTCATCAAGCCACCTTTATCCAGAGAGGTTTTTCCCCTTAATACTGTGTTAGTAGCTTGTCTATTCCTGCTGTTTCTATGCCAGGGTGCCAGCTCAGCTCTCTACCCATTTAAAAAAGCTTTATTTCAGTTTCACACAAAACCATTCATCTCCTCCCTTCAGAAATTCCAACGGCACAAAACCAGGCAGGGAAGGAACACTGAAAATGTTCATTTTGCAAACACCCCGAAACCAAAAGCACCAAACACTCAGTTTCTGCTGCTGTGTGCTGCTGTGTTTGGGCACAAACACACACAAAACACACACAGGCAGCTACAGCTCAAACTTCTCCCACAAAATGCACCCAAAAAAGCACAGAGCTGTTCAATTTTGAAACCAGTCCTGCTGAGAACCAGGCTGCTCTTGGAAAATACAGGGAAAACGTGCTCAGGAGCAGAACACTGCAAACAGGGTTAAAATGTAACACTTGAGAAAGATTTTAATTTTTCCCTAGAAACTGTTTTCTTGCTGGATTCAGGAACAATAATTGAAAACAGGCTATGGGGCTTTTTTGTTAAAGGGAAGGAATTTCTCAATTCAAAACCAGATAAAAATCACCAGACAATCAACAAATATGTTCGCTATCTCGACTGCACTAAAAACTTGGATGCGAAACTCCCGATAAATGAGTGAGACATGGCTCAGACCGTGCATCACAGTGTAGGAATACACTGAAAAAATTTGTTTGCCCTCAAGTTAGTGACAGACAAGATTTCTATGATTAATTATTAAAAATAGCTGTATTTTTTTTCAGACTTCGAGACAAATTTTACAAGATTACTGCTGGCTTATTTGAAAGCCGAGCTGGTGCAATTTCGCCTCAACTAAATACCTTGTAAACACTGGATTTATTACCCAATGATGGATTTATTAAGCAGTGACGACTTTCTCTAAATTAATGAAAATATGTGAATAATGCACAAATTGAAGAGATCAAGAGGGCCATGTGCTTTAAAGAGCAGCCCAATGTTACTCCAACAAGAGGCTCAATGCTTTCCTGCCCTTGCCAATCAGCCTGCTTAAAAATAATCTTTCCCAGTGAATTTCAGCTGTTGTTGTCTTCCCAAATGCAGTTTTCTCTGAAGTCAAAACTCTCTGAACCAGTCCTTCTTTTTAGAAAGAAAATCCAATTTAAAAAACCAAACAAACTTCTTACAGTTTCAGCTATTACTTTATTTTACTGTTTCAAAACTGAACAGCACAGGGAAGCTCCACGTTTGATTTTCCCAAGCAACGAAGAGGAAAACATCTTTTTTAAGAAGTTTGCTTTAATGTCAAGCATAAACCAAGAGATTGTTTTTGAAGCCATGGTTTTTCAGGTGCAATCTTTTCCTGTGATATCGCACACCCCAGTGACAAACAGGGCTGTGCCACCTGGAAGGGGCACACCTCGAACAAAACGCAGCCTGCCCGGGGACTGCTCCGCAGCAACCTGGCAGATGATTATCCACATAACATACATCTAAAAAAGGAATTATTTTACAAAGACAAAGCTCGTCCGAGAGTGAAGCTCATTTTGCGTTACTGACCACACACAACTGAATGGAAGAGCAACTTGAAACAACCACGCTGAGATACCGAGAAAATAACCCAAAGGCTGGCTAGAGCAGTGAGATGAACTTGGCCTGCCTGTTTCCTTATATAAAAACTGGATTTTAAATACAAAATAGCAATTAGGGTGATGTACCGGTGATACAGAGGCGAACACGCAGTGTTATCCATTTCCACACAACTATTATTTTCCCACAGCTAGGCAGTCACACCACGCGACAACACTAAAGGAACAAAAAACCCAACTGATTCAAAAAGCCGCAACAACTCAGCACTACCCCAGAAGGATGAAATTCGCTGCCTGTGCAGGCTGACTAAACCCCGCTCAACGCTGTCAGGGATCGGCGCAGACAACAAAGTGCCTTTATGTGCACGCTGGGTACGATGTGGCCGAACCTGGATGCTCCAGCGGCGGAGAGGAGCTCGGCTCCCCTTCCCTTCCACCAACAACTCCTCCTTCGCTCCCCTTTATCCCGATCTTCCAGGTCTCACTGGAGCAGCTGATGAGCACTGTCTGCTGGCACCGTGACATTTGGGGACAGCACCGGGTTATCCGAGGTGCTGTGCCCGAGGAGCCCCCTCGGTTCCTCCTGCACGGAGCCGGAGCTGCTGACACACAGTTCCCTTCCTCGCACTTGGACCGTTTTCCCTTACAAATCCCCTTGTTACCAAGCGCAGCTTAATCCTTTTCACCGCGAAATGAAACAACTCAGCAATCCCTGGGCTTAAAGAAAAAAAAAAAAAAAAAAAAACAAACCACACAGAAAAAAAATGACCCAAAGAGTATTTTTCCCTCACCAAGGAATGCGCTGCCGTTCGGGGATATGAATGACTAAAATATTTCCTGTCCAGACAGCGCAGCCTGACTCACTGCTGGCACGGCACGGCCGCGGCACTTGCACCGGCCCCGCACCTGCCCGCGGAGCCAGCGCGGCCCCGCCGCCCCCTGCGCCCGGCCCGTCCGGGCTGCCCGGGCCCGGGGCCGCTCCCTCCCGCCGCAGGAGCCGCAGCGAGCCCGGCCCGTGGTTACCTGCTGTCCGGGGGCTCCGCGGGGCGGCCGGCCCGCGGCTCATGGCGGTGCGGGAGGGACGGGCGAGCGCGGCAACTCCGATCCAGCGCGGCTCTCAGCGTCCCGCGGCCAAACCCCAACTAATCCTGCGCGGGGAAGCGACTCCGCGGGCCGGCCGCCGGGCGGGCATCCTCGCCGGGCCGCCGACCCCTTCCCCGCTCCCGCAAGATGGTTCCCGGCAGGAGCGAGCGGAGCGCGGCGTGCGGGGAGCGCGGAGCGGGCGCTACAGAAGCGGCAGCAGGACAAAGAAAACCATGTGCGGCGGCGGCGGCCGGGGACAGCGGCGGCACCTCCGGGTGCGGGGCGGTGCGGGGCGGTGCGGCCGCGGCGCCTCCTCCCTCCCTCCGCGGCTCCAGCGCCGGCGGCTGCGCGTCCCTTCCTTGGCGCGGCTTTTTGGGTTCTCTTCCGCTGTTTGCCGGGGCGTTTGGGGGACCGATTGGTTTTGTTTTGGTTAAAAAGTCATGCCCGTCCTCTCCCGAGCCAAAGCGGGCTCCCGCCGGGCGCCGTCCCTCCCGTCGCGGCCGCGCTCAGGTGAATTCCATGGGGGACAGGCAGCGGCCCGGCCCCGGCTCCTCCGGCCCCGCCGAAACAGCCTCGCAAGCCTGTAATCCCCGCGGGGCGGCCGCTCCGCTGCGCTCTGCTCCGCCCGGCCCGGCTGCAGGCGCCGGCCGGACCCCTCTCCCGCCCGGCTCCGCTCCGCACTGCGCGCCGCTCCCGGAGCCGCCGCCGCCGCCCGCCGGCTCCGCCCTCCGCCGGCCCCGCCCCGCGCTCCGCCGGGGTCCCCGCGGCGGGGGCGGCCCGGCCGGGCGGGGGAGGCTCCGCGGGAGCCGCGCTCCCTCCGCCAGCCCCGGCCCCAGCGGCCCGCGGAGCCTCCGGCAGCGGCTCCTCCGGCAGCGGCTCCTCGGGCGGTGCGAGGGACCCGCGGAGCCGGACAGTTCCCCCTGCCCCGGGATGGCGGCACACGCACGCGAGCATCGGTCGCGATAGCTACACGAACATCACTCGCTAGAGCTCCGCGGGATGAAAACACCATCGAAAACATCGTATTGCATTTAGCAATTTTTTTGGTTTTAACGGAAATTTAATTTCTTTCTATTTATTTTTTTTTCTTTGAAGCGGGAAAAGCCAGTGTCCCCAGCTGCAGGCAGGGTGGCCTGCTGGGGACCCCGGCTGATCTCTGAGCTTTGCCTTCCCTCTGAGCCCCCCGTGCAGAGACTCGCCTGGCTACTTCCAGCACTGAACATTATTGTCAACGGGCAGTGGATTTCCTGCTCGCTGCAGGTTTTCCTTAAGTGCAGCACACCATTAGTAATGGCCACCGCGAAAATAAACGCACAGATACGTGATGATATAAATGATTATTCACTGAAGCACAGCACTCGGAGCCAAATGATGTTTCCTGGGAAGATGAGAGGCAGTTATGCACATTGGCACAGTAGCTGCACACGGTGAGATGTTTCCTGGGAAAGAGATAGGTGCTAAGAGGGGATTTATGGGCTTGCAAGACCATGCCCAGGGAGTGTTTTCAAGATTTCAAACCTGGAAATGGGTTTCAATCCCATACCGGGCTAGGAGTGCTAATGGAATTAAACTCCCGTGGGTTCCACTTGAATTTGAGCTAAATCCTCAGAAACAAGGTTGACAAGTCCTATTCACTCCAACTCCTGTGGCAGAGCTCAGCCTGGAGGAGGTGATTCTCCTAAGGAAGAGATGGGAACTACCTATATCAGCCAGAAAACAAGTGCTGAGCCAGAGCTGTGTGTGCCTGCTCAGCCTTACCTGAGCCAGGATTATAGTTATGTACCCAAAATCCAACAGCAGCTTGGAAAGATTCATGTATGTCCTGGCTCTCAGCTCCAAGCTCACCTCGGGACATGGGGTGATGAGGGACTGCCCTTCTCCCGGCCCCAGAGCATCCAGGTGGCTCTGAGCTCTCCCCAACAGTGACAGGGTGCAGGGGCTGCAGTGACTCTGGTGGCCCTGAGCAAATGCCACAGCATGAGAGGGGAAGGGGGAATCAGGATCTGACTGTCCACACCAGTGCCAGGAAGGGGGAATCAGGATCTGACTGTCCACACCAGTGCCAGGAAGGGGGAATCAGGATCTGACTGTCCACACCAGTGCCAGGAAGGGGGAATCAGGATCTGACTGTCCACACCAGTGCCAGGAAGGGGGAATCAGGATCTGACTGTCCACACCAGTGAGGGGATGGGGGAATCAGGATCTGACTGTCCACACCAGTGCCAGGAAGGGGGAATCAGGATCTGACTGTCCATACCAGTGAGGGGAAGGGGGAATCAGGATCTGACTGTCCACACCAGTGAGGGGAAGGGGGAATCAGGATCTGACTGTCCTCACAAGCACCAGTGCCATAATTAAGAAAGAATGCCTACCAGTTACCCATGCAAAACTACAGGATTTTATGGAAATATTTCCCCTTCATTCCTCATTCCATCACCATATGATCCATTTTAAAATCCATTTAAGTTTTCCCCTTCAGTGGCTTCTCCAAGATTCTTATCTGAGGTGCAGTCCCACTGGCTGTGGTGGTTTCTGCTGGGCCAGTGGGGTGGGAAGATGTACAGATAGCAATAATGCCTCACAGGAGATGAGCCCAGCCAGCACAGCTCCAGAGTCAGAGCAGGGCCACAGACACCACAGTGCTTTCGTGCCACGGCTGATCCAGGGTGGGAACACTTTGGTGAAACTGGGACAAGTGGTCTACAGTAGAAAATTAAAGAATTGTGGCCAACCTCAGATCCTGGTATGGCAGTGGAAATGAGTTCTCCAGGACTGTCCAGCTGAGTAGGTTATCCCCACATTTCCACACCAAAACTGAGCATGGGTTTTGGCTGTTAAACTTTCACAGGTTTTTACATCTAATAAATATGTATTTGCATCTAATAAATATATACTGCAAAGACAACCCTGTGCTGTCAGAGAGGTGGTTTTCATCTCCTCTGAGAAATCCAACAGAAATGGCTTCAGGTCTGGTCTCTGGAATCAAGAGTGGGCAGTGGCCAAAACCCATTGCAGCCCATGGATGTTGCCTGAGTGCAGATTCCACTCCCCACCAAAATGAAACTGATAAAGGCACTGAGCTGGCAGAGTGTTCTCTGTACTATCAGCACTTGGGGACTCCATGGACCAAGGCGAGGCTGTACCTGAACAAGCAATTAAATGCACAGAACCAAGGTGTGACAGCTCATATATTCTATGAGCACCTTGGTCAAGCCTTTCCACATCCTGAGATGGTAAGAACGGATCTAATTAAAGCCCAGGTTCCTCACAACACTTTAATTTGATACATTTAGCCTGGATTAAACAACGGGCTTGTCTGCACTGGATTTTTCCAATGTTAACCACATGCCACACCTGAAATTTCAGCACACACAGAATCAGAAATGCATTTACCTGCTCATCTCCCCGGGGCTGTGAGGGTTTATTGGCAGGGCTCTGGGCCTCATTATGTTCATTATTCATGCCTTAGAGATAAATTGAGGACCTCTGTTTTCCTGCTACAAAATTACACATGGACAAAATACGTTGTGCAATTCTGAATGAGAAATTTGGAGTTCAGAAATTCACTCCAAGCCAAATTAAATCAAAGGGACCCCTCCTCAATTCTGAATGAAAAATTTGGAGTTCACAAATTCACTCAAAGCCAAATTAAATCAAAGGGACCCCTCCTCCCTGCAGTGATTTCAGTGCCTTTGGATCAAGCTTCCCCCCCTCCTGACAATACTTTCCTGTGCTTTAGGTTATGCCTGGATAGGTTTTTGAAACCTTCTGTCTCTTATCTATGTGGGACCTTGCCAGAATTTTTTTCATCTGTCTGTGGTCTCTGTCAGCATCGACATTTGTTTCTGCCACAACAACAGACAAATGAAGTGCATTGAACTTGGATCAAAAGTAATTTCAAGATCTTTCACTCTCTGGAAGAGGTTTTCAGATCCAAGTATTTTATTAAAATGACCTAAAGCTGCCCAGACAGCAGGCAGGGAAGCAGACATTCGTTTCCAAGTCATAGAGTAATTCCAAAGAAGAATTATCCATCTCTGGCACAAGAAGCAAGTGAATATTGAAATTACAGCAGATTATATTGGATTAAATTATTTATGGCAAACCTCACCTCACCTGGAAGGTTCTGCAGCTTTTTTCCTGGCAACATGAAAAGTGGATATTCCAATTCTTTGCTATTCTGTCAAAGCCTGGAAACATTTATGTTTCCATTAAGTTGCTAACCTTCCCAGAAGACACCATGGTATCTGACTTTGGAGCGTGATTATGGTGCCTTATAAAGCCCTCCATAACGCTTTGAAAACATACAAGATTTTGCCTGTTGCTGGATAAGAGATGCAGGATCCTTTCCCCAAGAAAAGAATTTAGGGAGCTGTCAGCAGAGTTTTATGGCTGTGAACAGCAAGCCAGGGCACGATGTCCCACTCAGAAGGTGCTTAAACTCCAGCAGTGTGAGAGCTGCAGGAGAAGGACCTGTTCTCCTCAACACAGCAAAATCACTGCTGGTGTGGCCGTGAAAAGGTCATGAGAGATGCCAGGAAGAGGAACTGGTGGTGAGAGCAGGTTCTGCTGGA
This sequence comes from Melospiza georgiana, assembly GCF_028018845.1. Classification (NCBI taxonomy): domain Eukaryota; kingdom Metazoa; phylum Chordata; class Aves; order Passeriformes; family Passerellidae; genus Melospiza; species Melospiza georgiana. Next base: position 3,586,231 of record NC_080448.1, read on the forward strand.
TCTGGGCGGGTGTCTGGGAGCAGCCAGGGCGAGCACCAACACATCACATGGCAGTGATGCTCCCTCAGTGTCCCCTCAGCAGGGACAGGGCACTGGGGAGAGGGGGACACAATCAGCAAATGCCCCTTTCCGAGGGAACAGAGCTCATCCGTGATTTTTACCCATCCTGGGTAAATCCCCATGTAAGTAATGCTTTTCATTTGACAAAGCAGAAAACTTCTGCAGGAACATATTAATGACAGTGCAACTTTTTTATTATTTTTATTTTTCTGCAGCATTTGCAAAACTAAACCCCTTTGTAATCCCTTCTTTTATGCAGAACAGATTGCAGTTTTAAGCAGAGGCCCATAAACTGCAGGTTCAAAGAAACCTGAAACTGAATTAGCATAAAAGCTGGAATTCTCATTTAGAGGAACAGCAAGGCAACCGCTCTGCAGGCAGTTTTATGATTAGGGTTTCAAATGGAAACAAAGATAAAAACTGGGGCTCGGGGAACAATAGGGCTGCTCTCTCTTCCCTATCCTTACAGCTTGGCCCTATAAAATACTAAGTGGTCTCCACTGCTTCCGAGGACAGAATTTAGCCCAGATTTGCTCACCTGGGGAGGGTGGATAATTTTCTGAACCCAGGCACTGTACCAAAGTCAAATCCTAACTGCCCTATGTGTGTGAAGCCATTTCTCCCCCAGGCTTCTCCAAACAATGTGAAATCCTTCAGATGAACACCACAGCCATCTTTCCTTCCCTTCAACCACCACGAGGAGTGGGAATCCTGGCTGTAACTTTTCCATCAGAAAATGCCTGCATTTTATCTCTTCCTCTAAAACCCTTCCTGGGGTTTTTATTCCGAGTTACTAAAGAGACCAGGGAGCGTGGGTTGGCTGGATGTAGCTCCTGGAGACCTCTCTGGGCTCTGAGCTGCTATCCACCCTGCAGTCTAACCAGGAACATAAGATCCTATCTCTGGGTAAGAGGATAAAATATAAATTCTTCCCCATCCACCAGCACTTCTGTTGTGCACTTCATAAATGCACCACTTTCAAGCTGTGGCCATTATTCTTCCCTAATTTTTGCCTCCTAGCACGTTCTGCAACTGAAGAAGTATTTAAAATTAATTTGTCTGTCAATATCTGGGTACTGAATCACCTAATAAGAGAAATATTTTTCATTCTCTTCTTCTCAGTCAGAAGAAAAGACTTTCTTATCACCAAATAAAGCATCCATTATTGCGTGCTGTAATCCCATTCTGTCGTCCAGGTCATTTTTAGTCCAGAAAATGCTGAATCAGCACCATAAACCAATCAAGTAATTTCTTTCATTTTCTAACATTCAAGCAAAATAATGAAAATCACATCTCATTTGATGAGAAGAATATACGACAGAAATCTCCTCTTCCAAGGATAATTTTCAAAGAGGTGTGCCAAGGCAAGAAATACTGTTGCAAAAACATGGCTAATGTAGGGGCTCTTCTGCTGAACAGATAAATTCCATTTTTGACTGTCAGCTCGTATTTAGAAAGTAGACTATGAACAATAAATCTGTACCTTTAGCCAGCTTCTAAACCATGCAAAGGCATTAACTTGGCAAAAGAATGACCATTACTTTGATGAATGAAACATTCACCTAAAATATTCATGTACGAGATGATAATATCCAATTGATAACCAAAAAAACACCCACCCCACTGCACATATTTAAATAACTGAGATGCATATGAGAGAAACCGAATCACATACATAAGAGGAGTTATTAAGGCACTGTTAGGAGAACCAACAAATGAAAAAAAAAAAGGCTTGATAAATATTTTCCATAACAAAACACAATTGGTTTCAGTGGGATACAGCTCTGTTTCTCATTAGTTATCCTTCACTTGTCAGACAAGTTCCATATTTCACCGAAACCCGCTGAGTATTCTTTCTACTTTGCTGGGGAAAGTGGCTATACATTTAGCACGTTCCCTTTATGCTGTGTGTTTTCACAGGTCTTTCTTTAAAACACACTGTACATGCTTTTGCTTCTTTCCCCCAGGATAGTGGGTTTCCACATCCAAGAGGAGTTTAAAAGCAGGTAACAAGTCATCACTTTTGAAGCTGCAGAGCAGCTGAAGAGGTGCAATAGCCCCAGCAGCCATTATCAGTGCCTGCCAGGGTGCCACGCTATCAAGTTATATGATAAAGCACTCAGCTGACACCAGAAAAATAATCATTCTCTCTCTCCTGCACCACCCCCTTTTTCACAAGGAGGCTTTTTACACTCATTAAATGCAACCTTATCTCTGAAAGACTGCAATCCTCAGCAAATGACAAGTGTGCCTAATCTCATTTTCTGACAAGCGATTCTGACAGCACCTTCCTTTTGATTTCTAAGACACGTAGCTAGACATATATTAATCTGTCAGTCATCGCCCCTAGGAAGGATGGAAAAAAAGGAGAGACAGAGATGAACATTTGTGAATGTGAAGGGAACAAGGCAAGAAAGGACTGAGGGTCCTTTTCTGGCTATTTTAAGCAACTCAGCTGTGTTTCTCCACTCCTCCCACCCAAACATGGGACCCGAGTCACTCCTGTGCAGCACAGCCCTCAGCCTCCCTGTCTGCACAGGTTGTTAATATGCATTTTATTCCAGGTATGAGTGTGGCCCAGCAGCTGTGGACTAGCAGCCAGCTGTGGGTGTATTTTCAGGTTTCCCCTGGTGTTGAAGGCAGTTGGGCTCTCATTTCATTTCTCTGCACCTCAACTTCCAGCATTGCATAAAACCCAAGTGTTATTGTCACCATGGCACATATTTTAGTTATAGACATGGGACTTCCCAATGCTGGTACTATAAAATGGTAAGCCTTAATTCCAGTTTTACAGTTTATGAAGTGTTCTGCAATAACACTCTTTTTGCAGCAAGAAATGCTTTGTCATTGCAGGCAGTGAAGCCCTGCCTGGCTTTGGTTGCTGGCCTGGCTGGCACACGTTGGCAGGTACAGGCAAAGACAGGTGGGGTAAAAGCATCAAGATTGAAAGCATCAAATTGGTGTCAGATCTTAACAACTTTGTAGAAACGCTCAGAGGGCTGTAAAACGAAAGCATTTTGTTCAACCTCACAGCCTGGCAAAGTGCAAACTGGAGAGGCTGAGCAACACCAACTCCAGGTGCACTTGGAGACCAGGAAAAGAAAGGATTTCCAAGAACTCCTGGATAGAATAGGAGAAGATGCGTTTCAAACCTGATGTCACTATGGAGCCCTGACAGTGAGTGTGAATTGGGGCAGATTGATGGGGATTTTCCATTCAGCAAGTGTGCAAAACACAGAGCCTTTGTGCAGGATGTAGGGTGTGTTTTACTGGAAGAGGGTAGATTTAGACAGGAAATTAGGAAAAATTTCTTCCCTGTGACGGTGGTGAGGGGCTGAATGGATGCCCAGAGCAGCTGTGGCTGCCCCTGGATCCCTGGCAGTGCCCAAGGCCAGGCTGGGCATTGGGACACCCTGGGACAGTGGGAGGTGTCCCTGCCATGGCAGGGGTGGCACTGGATGGGCTTTAAGCTCCCTTCCAACCCAGCCCATTCTGGGATTCTCTGATACACATTGGTGAGCACAGGGCTGTGAGATGGAAGGAGGCAGACCTACAGGTAGGTATAAAAGTGCAAATAAATGAGATTCTACAAATGGGACCCAAAGGAAGAAAGAGATTAAGTGAGGTGGGAGGCAGTGTTCTTTATCTCACACAGACCTATTAGTTCTGCTCTTCATAAACCTGCCTTCTCCCTCTTAGCATGTGAGTCATATTCATATTTCTACCCACCAAATGCTAAATTAGAGTAAATTATACAGATTTACCATCTAACATTTGCTCCCTGACCTGCCTGCACTTGCAGAGAGCCTCCCCAGCTGGCAGCACATCCCCCTGCCTGGGGACATCCCAATGCCACAGCTCAGCCTGGTCCAGATGGGATCCCTCAGCTGAGAGCTCCCTTCCCTTCCTCTGTGTTATATTAACAGGAGAAACTTTATTGTTCATAATGGGATAAGGAAAAAAAAAAAAAAAAGAAAAAAAGAAATGAAAGCAAAGTACAAAGGGGCTCCAATGCAATGCTTTAAAGCAATGCCATTTTCATAGTAATATAGTCATTAAGTACTTGTTTGATGGTGCAAAAAAGTAGGCCAAGATCTTTGCTAATACATTTAATTAATCAATACCTGCACTAGAAGATGGGAACAATTAAAGTTTTTCTCCTCACTCAGACAAAGCAGCAGAAAGCTTGTGATCTACTTAAGGAGCTCATCACTCAATGGGAAGATGAAAAGACTTCTTTAGTTTTACTTAAGAGCTGAAATCATGTTAATACTTGAGTGTTTAGGATCTGGCTCTCAAAAAGGCAGTAAATGAGCAGTGGCAGGAAAGCTGCCTGCTGTCACCGAGTCCCCAGCCTCGTGTTTCCACCCTGATGTCATCATAACAGGGAAAATCACAAATATGTGCTGGAGTTCATTGAGCCTGAAATCAACACCAGGGATATTTCCTTGCAGAACATTTTGATAGCTGGGGCTGCTAGAAACACCCATCTACTGCTGATGGGCCTTAGAAGGGAAAATGTAAACCTGACCCTGCATAGTTTGGATTTCTGCTGGGTTTTTATTTAAAAAAAGAAATTTCTGGTTGTATCTCAGCTTCGGGATGTAGAAAAGAAGGCGTAGGAAGGAAAAGTCACCTCCTGTGGGGAAAAGTGATGGGAAGAACTTGGGCAGTTCCTGTGCAAACCTCTGGCTCAGGGATGGAGAGACTTCTCATTTCACAACAAGGGCTGCTGATATGGGCATCAAGTAAGAGAAAATTGCCTAAAATCAGCCCATGTCCTTGGGGAACCCCAGCTCTGCCCCTGCACAGGGGCCATTATCACCTGAGGGATGTCTCTGTTCCCCCTCTCAGGAAACATGCCGTGGCCATCATCCTGGGGCTCCACAGGCTCCTGGTGCTGGCACATCTCTCCTGCACCAACTCACTCCACTGCTTGAAAAACCTTTAGGCAGGGGTCTCATGGCATGAGGAACAGCACAGGCAGAGGGGAGAAGAGGGTCCCTGCAGCCCAAGAGGCAGGACAGACAACAGGAGACAGAGGATATGGCTGCTTCCCACTCCCCAGAGGAGGAACATCAATCAAGGCCAGTGCAAGTAGTGCCAAAAACTGAAGGCTGCCCAGTTTCCTCCACTGTTCGACCCTCTAGTGAGAGCAGAACCCCATCCAGGACCTCACAGCTGCCTGCTGTGGAACCCACGGGTCCATCACACACAGGTGCTGACCTTACAGCATGAGGGAAAGCAAATTATTTCTTCATATAATTATTAGCAGGAATATAAATGCAAACGACCTTATAATTTGTACAGTGAGAACTATCAAGCTAATGCTGTGGCTAAAGGAGAAAATCCCTCCCTGGTCATCTCTGGAGATGACTCAGGCCACAGAGCTGTTCTCCTGTAAATTGCCTGCCTAGTTGCACTCAGTATTAAGCCCACCAGGCACTTTGCTGTTTCTAATCCCCTGTAAGAATGATGCAAGAGCCTCACTAGCACACTGAGGATCCCAATTCTTGTGTGCAAGCTCACCTTGGGTTGCAGGAGTCTGCACTCAGAGCTCTGAGCAAGGCCACCACACTAACAACAAAAAAGGCAGCAACAAAATAAGCAAGGTCGATTCTGCCCAATCCAACCTCCACAAATCCAAATCTTTCAAAAAATCCTGATCAGAACTCCTTGGAAAATAAAATCCTTCTGACACAATTTTCAGTAAGAAACAATTTTCAGCAGCTGGCCAAATGCTATTTTTCTTTCATTTAAGATTCTAACAAAACCTAACTTCTTTGTCTCTCAAGCTTCCTTGATCTCCTTCACTTTTAGCTGTCACATAAAGTCAATTGGCTGCACCTCTCTGCTTGATAAAGACAAGCCAGATGGTCTGATGTATCTTTAATGAGCAGGTAGGTAAGACACAGTCCAACAAGGTGCTGAACACTTTGACCCTAAGCTAGCAAAGCACTTAAATATCTGCTTAACTTTTAACAAAAATATGGTTTTTTGAAGCTAATGGGGCTGCTCTGGCATTCAGACTTCAGCACCATTGGATAAATTTGGCTGGGTGAGGGACAGAGCCTTTGCAAGGCTCAGTTCCTGAGAGAGCAAAACCAGGCAGAAACACACAGGTAAGCTGGTGAAAGGCAGCACAGCTGAGTCACAGGTGAACTGGGGAGTCTCTATCAGTAATTAATGTCTCAGCAGTGTAATTACAGTTGCACATATCCCTGTGTTGTTGTTCCTGTGGTAGCAGGCAGGGTTATTCCTGCTCTAAGGTAACGTTCCATCCATGGGTTGGAGCACCTGCAGGATCTGCAGGGATGAAGGCTTGGCCTTTGCTTCAAAATCACTGTTCAACCCTACAAGAAGGAAGGGACAAACACAAAATAAACAAATCCAAATGAATGATGGGGAGGTCACGAAGAGGAAGCTGAAAGAGTAAAAATAAAACCAAAGCTGAGCTATTGTTGCTGAGGTTCAGTTAATCAGCTGATCTATGGGATCAGCCTGGATTATTCCAGGCATTACTGCAGGAGGTGTGCTCTGAGAATCTAATAAAACACACGAGAGCTGTGATAAAACTTTAACCTGCATTGATAATGCAGTGATGTTCTTCTCCACACACACCTGTAAGAAAGGCTGCCAGATCTCATCACCATTACTTATTAATCTATTTGTTCCTATAAAACTTTCTCATTTCCCCCTCCTTTTTCAGGAGTTTACTTTTTCTAAAGTGGAGCTGATTTAAGGTAGGAAAAAAGCTGCAGCATATCAAGAAGCGAATGGGAAAATAGGTAAGGAGATAATGTTTAACTGGGAAGGAAGAGTTATTTTAGAAATATTTTATATCATTTAAAAAGCACTGAGTACTATTTTATGCCTCTTCTTGAGGAATAAAAGTCATAGTTATGAGTCCGGGTGTACATAATTCAATAGAAAAGTGAGACTGCAACAGATACATAAAAATCTCTTTAAAAAGTAGCTCAAATAGATTCTTCATGAGCAAAACACTGGCAACCTGAATTTTAGTATCATTCTCAGCATTTCAGTGGAGCATTTTGTTCATCTGCAAAGTGCTACAGCAAACAGAGAATAGATCATTCCTGCTCAGCCCTGTGTCATCTCAGCTGCAGCAGCTCAGCTGCCCTGGGGCTGTGCCGTCCATCACTGGGGCTGGGACACAGGCTGGCCACCTCAGTGCCTCCAGCTCTGTCAGATTGATAGAATGTGCCTCATGCTTGGGGTTATGGCCATTTATTTGGGGAGTTTTAGCTGATCTGTGACTCGCTGCTGCGCGAACAACAAAAAATAGGATGTTCACCAGGTTCTGTCTATACAACATTACATAATATGAGAATGAAGTATTTTTCCTTAGCAGCACGTTGCAATATTATGGTGTGAGGCTCTTTGTATCACCCAGGACATAGCCAGAGAAGAAGGTTATAAAAAGCTGCCTGAGCTGGTTTTATTTTAAGAGGCCTCCAGACCAAAGGCCTGGTCTCCGCCTTGGGCCTGGCAGGGAGGCTCCGAGAAGCCACCGGGGCTCCCCATTAAAATACTGTTAGCACAGACAAGAGTTTTGGTCTTCTTTTTAGTTCAAACGTCGTCTGGGAGAGACAAAGAAACAAAGTGCTTGGGTCAGTGGAAATTTCTGACAAAGACTTTTCTTCCTGGCACACACAGGGCCAGCCCCACCAACTGTGTGGGGTTTGTCCCCCCCGAATGACAAGGCAAAGGTCCTGATTAAAGGCCCTCGGAGCGGGGACACAAAAGATGGCCCAGGACTTCAAAGCCAGCACACTGCTGGCCAGCGGGGAGGTCCCTTTCTTCCCCTCTCTCTCCTTTTAACTTCAGCTCCTGCTGGCTCTGGAGGGGCTTCTAATTGCATTTCACAGGGCCTGAACAAAATGTGGTCTTGTCTTGCACACAGCAGCGACCCCGGAGGACGTGGAGATGATGTGAGGCTTCAGAGCGGGAACAAAAAGAGATTCATCATGTCAGCAGGCCGTGCAGAGGCAATGCTGAGCCTTCTGCAGGATCATTTGCATGTTGCCATGTTTCTGGAGGTGGGCTGGCAGGGGTGGGTTTCACAGAAGTGGCGTGGCCAGCCCCCTCCTCACGGCTTTGAACGTGGGGCATCTGCAACGCCAACATTTGGGGCAGGGTTTGACCTGGTCTGCAGCATCAGGGAAGCCAAACACAGCTGAGGGTGGCTGCTGTGAACAGCAGAGCAGAGATCTCCCTTGGGCTGGAGAGGGAGAACCTCTGCCCACTGAGCCAGGTCTGCAGGTGGAGACTTTCTCTGGCAAATTGGGACCTTGACCAAACAGTGCCCAGGCTGATTTAAACAGCCTCACTGAGATTCTTCCAGTGAGTCTAGAGCTATGGAAGAGAAGGTTTGGCTGAAGCCAGATAGATTTGTTGGAAGTACAGGAAAGTGGTTTCAGGGGATGTGGGATGAGAAGAAAGCCTCAGGCCAGGTGCTCCACAGGCAGTGCCAGGTCAGCCAGAGATGGAGCATGATTTAAATCAAGCACAGAAGTGCACTGGAACCCAGCACTCGGCCACCTCACCTTCCAAAAAACCCAAAAGAGCAAAAAAGGTCTGGACTAGCGTGGATGAACAAAACACCATCTCAGCCCAAAATAACACAAGTCACAAAGTGCTACCCCTTTAATGTCTGATAGTCCCTCTTTTACGCTTCCCTAATGAGATTGCCTTCCTCATTCTTTTCCTTTTGCATTCAAATTTCAATCTGCACTGAATTTTCCACATTACAGGATGAAACATATATCTATTTTCCCACATTGCACAGCACTAGATCCAACACAATGCATCCAAATCCCAAGAAGTGGAGTTTATCCCGTGTTCCCTGTGCTGGTGCCAGTGGAAGCTGGTGCTGCTGAGCCCAGGCTTTCTCCATGGATGCTCAGGAAGAGAATTAGGCCTGGAATGAGGTTAGTTAGTCACTGCTGATTCATCAGGCGTTTGAGATTTGGATTAACAAACCATTCATACCCCCATCCTTGTGTGCAGGCCCCTGTTTCCAACAGGAGTAAGGGGTTTTTATGTATTTACTAACTGACAATAGTGGAAAGCCTCATATTCACATCTGAATTATAATAAATGCATTATAAATGAGTAAGTAGGAAACAGTAAGGAAATGATGTTTTACTTTTAAATGCTAATTATGGAGCCCTGGTGCAGTTAATGTGTAGGGTGTTCTGTCAATTTTTAATGTTTATGCCAAGTGTAGTCTTCAATTTAACATGAGCTTTTAATCCTTTGAGTACTAAATTGCCTTTTAATGCTTGCAGCACAACATTGTGTTTGCACAAAGTCAAGACTGAAAAATGAATTTACTACAAGATATGTGCATGTATGAAGGGGGGAGGAAGTACAAAGGACAAGATTTTTTTTTTAATGATGTTGTTGGAGCTGTACAAGAGGAAGGAACTGCTTTCAGGATGTACCTGGCAATTCTTTGCAGTGGCAAGAGGCTGTTGCTGATTTAGTATCTCTATTGAAGCATTTTCAGAGAGCTCTTTCAGGTTCCAAGAATTGATCCAAGAACTACACCAAAATCTTAGGTTAAGCAAACTTGGAGGAAGACATGATGGAAGGAATTACCATAGAGAGGAACCTGCATAGTCAGTAAGACAAAGCACCTATGAAGAGAGGGAGTTTTTCAGGTGATAGATTTTGGCAAAGATAAATGCCATGGTAGTTTTCTGGGTTGGCTGGTTTGGTTTGGCCTTTTCAGCAGGTGTAACAGGCCCCAGGTAGTGCCCAGCTCTCAGGGTGCACCACTCAGTACCATGGCTATGGGCTGGAGATGCTCATCCCAGCCCAACAGAGCTTCCCCTTCCCACTCTGCCCCCAGAAACCTCAGCCCAGCCAGACTGGGGAAATGGCTCAGAGCACTCTGGGGAGGGTCCATGCTCAGGCCACAGGACAGCCAAGCCCTGCACGCTGCCAGGGGGCCCTGCTTGGGCTGTGCCCCCTCCTGCTGCCCCAGGAGCTCCTCTGGGATTTGGCCAGCCCAGCCCCACTGTCCCACTCTGCCCTCCCTGCACGTGGGGACTTAGAGCAGCTTGTGTGGCTAATCCCTGTTTATCTCCTTGCTGAACAGACTTTTTAAAATGACACTGTTCACATGCTTAAAGCTCCAAATTTGACTTTCCTTGACAGCAGCCATCTCAGGAATCCCAATGAGGTTTATTTTTGGCAGTGGAGCCTTCACAGAATAAGCTTTGCTGCGTGTACAGCTCCCAGCTCTGCAGAGGAGGAGAACTGGGCACCTGAGGATTTGGTACATCCCAGGGATGGGCCCTCAGCTTTGCTACCAGCTTAGACCCACAGGGCTAAAGCTAATTAATTAAAAACTCTCTTTAATTTTTCTCTTCCCCTGCATTTCCACCATCCGTAAGATTTTGGAAGGTCGGAAGGCATCTTAAATTCCATCCAGTGCCACCCCTCCATGGCAGGGACACCTCTCACTGTCCCAGGCTGCTCCAAGTGCCATCCAACCTGGCCTTGGGCACTGCCAGGGATCCAGGGGCACCCACAGCTTCTCAGGGCACCCTCTGCCACCCTCACATGGAGCAATTTCTTCTTAATATCCAATTTGAACCTCTCCTTCTTCAGTTTGAATCCATTCCACTTTGTCCTATCACTGCAAAAAGTCCCTCTCCAGCTTTCCTGTAGGCTGCAGGTATTTGAAAATATTTTTCCTTCTCCTTCATCCTAGCTGCCCACGTGTGCTAACACACAGTTTATGCTGCCCACTCCAATAATTTGGTGTTCTGGGAAGAAGCATCTCTTTGCTTAGCCCATCAGAGGGAACAGCAGTCAGAAAGAAGCAGAAATACAAACAGGGTCAATTGTTTTATGATTAAATAATGCATCTTTAAAATGTGACTGGAAAGGGAAACTTAGCCAGTGACAGGTAGAGTTTGAGCTAATGAATTACCACAGGTAAAGTTTAGACATTACTTTAGAAAAAACTGCAGTTGAAATTAATCTACAGGCCTTGTGCCAGAAACTCACACACTGAATTTAAGCACAGAAAGTCTTGCACATAAAGCAGGCAAAACACAGAATCACAGGATCATTAACATCGGAAAAGACCAAAACACCACTGTACTTTAGAGATTGATAACAGATAATCCATATCTTAAAAAAATCAAATATATGTCCTTATTTGCTCAATGGCTTTGATCTGGTGGGTTTAATTTAGGCAGATAAAACTGAATTAGATGCCAGTTTTAAAAGCCTGGTCTTCAAACACTGGACTCCCATTTTGAGGAGGGAGGGACAGATCAGAACACAGAGCCAGGGAAGGCACATCCCACCCTGCAGCAGCCAAAGCCTCTGGAGCATCACCATGGGCATGGCTCCAGAGGGACATGGCAGCACAGAACTGCTCCAGGCACATATTCCACACATGTAAATATTCCTGTATGAGGCTTAGATCTCCGGTAGGAGGGTTGGAAAAATAAACCCATCTTTTTGGATGAGATGGATACAAGAAGAGGCTGGGGTTTGGCTGGTGGGACACTCTGGAGCTGGTGGTGGCAGTGGGGACAGGGACACACAGATGGACACACAGACCTCAGCCCTGGCACACAGTTCTGCAGGTGTCTGAAGGCAGGAACCCCACTGCCACAAACCACCTACCAATTGTTACAATTTTTAAAATAAGACAGGAACAAAGTCTTTTGTATTTGAAGCATATTTTGCTTTGCCTTACATTTCCCAGCCTCTTCCTTACACTATTTTTTCCCCTCACTCAGATTTTTTAATCCTCCCATTGAGAGCTGAATTCTTCTCTTTCCCTTTCCATGTCATTGAGGTGAACAGTGTCTATTTTAGATCTTGTTCATTAATGTATCGAGGCATCTTACTTTGTATTACTTCCATATCTTGATGTTATCTAAAGCTTTTTATATAGTAAGAGAGAAATTACAAGGTTTATAATTTCCCTCATACATGTAACAAAAATGATGAAGCATGAAATTGCAGAGCTGTGACTGATTTTCTATAAAAGTTCAACAATTTCCAGCAGGCTGAGCTGGGGCCGGATTTGCTCTGTGCCTTTAGGTCTTGTTGATATTCATCTGTGTGTGTATGTGAGTGCCATTATAAAGTTGGATATGTGTCAAAGAGGTGTCAGAGGAGGCCATGGAGATGCTCCAGGGCTGGAACCCCTCTGCTCTGGAGCCAGGCTGGAGAGCTGGGGGTGCTCACCTGGAGAGGAGAAGCTCCAGGGAGAGCTCAGAGCCCCTTGCAGGGCCTGAAGGGGCTCCAGGAGAGCTGGAGAGGGACTGGGGACAAGGGATGGAGGGACAGGACACAGGGAATGGCTCCCAGTGCCAGAGGCCAGGGATGGATGGGATATTGGGAATGAGGAATTGTTCCCTGTGAGGGTGGGCAGGCCCTGGCACAGGGTGCCCAGAGCAGCTGTGGCTGCCCCTGGATCCCTGGCAGTGCCCAAGGCCAGGCTGGGCAGGGCTGGGAGCAGCCTGGGACAGTGGGAGGTGTCCCTGCCATGGCAGGGTGGGATGGGATGAGCTTTAATGTCCCTTCAAACCCAGAGGACTCCAGGTTTCCATGAGGGGGTTTGGGGGTGATCTGCCTAAACCAGGAGCTGCTGTGTCAGCTTTTAAAAGAACCTTCTCAAATGGACTGCCAGGGAGGAAGAGAGGTGAGAGATTGGGAAGGAATTCTTTACTCAGAGGGTGCTGAGGCCCTGGCACAGAGCAGCTGTGGCTGCCCCTGGATCCCTGGCAGTGCTGGACACTGGGGCTGGGAGCAGCCTGGGACAGTGGGAGGTGTCCCTGTCCATGGAGGGGGTGGAATGGGATGAGCTTTACAGATCCTTCCAACCCAAACCATCCTGTGACTCTGAATCTATAAATAAATCACACTTGGGTAAAAACCAACATTAAACCACCAGATAAAACTCTTCTGAGAGGATGCAGCATGTCTGCAGCAGATTTGGAATTACACTGCAATTCTGTAAAACAGCAGACAGCTCTTTTATAGGTCTTTTAAGCAGATGAAAGAAGGGATTCAGTTTACCCACATCTGCAAAATCCTGCTTGGGGGAATAAACACTCAGCAAGAAACTTCTCATTCTTTGTGCACCTGCCTAGGGCAAAAGCACCACAATACTGGCATTACTCCTGGGCTTCTGAACACATCTTGCTTTTGACCAGGCTGCAGATACAGCAGCCCTAAATTGCTGCTTGGACCTCCCTGGAGAGCATCCAAGTCCCACACGGTGCTCTTGGAGTCATGGAAATGAAGAAAGCTCAGTGGTGGGATCAGGCCAGAGTCACCCACAGAACAATAATTTAGGTTTGGACACACCAGGAACAATCAGCCTCCTCAAATGTGTCATTAATGACAACAGAGCCCAACTCCTCACCTGTCTGAAGCCCAGGTGAAATGAAATCTTTCTCATTAGTAATCATTCACCCCATTTCTTCCACGCTGCTGGTGTCAGACAATTACAAAAGCCTTGGTAGAGCCAGGATGCCCATCCCACGTGGCCAGGACGTGCTGAGGGCAGCCCTGTGTCCCCCAAAGCTGCAGCAGCCCAATGCCTCTGTTCCCAGGCCTGGTGACAGGGCTGATGAGGCCCTGCAGCTCACCAGAGCCAGCCACAGAGAGGAAAGAAACATTGCAAGTGTGGGATTTGTCCTCAAAGCCAGGTTCCTCTCCCTAAGCCAGATTTCAGGGAATACATCAGTGTCACATTGCCTTGCCTCACACCCACCTCCCAGGTGCCTTAAATATCCACATCTATTGAGTTAACTGCTCCTGTCATTCATCCTACAGCACACTAGACAATGGTGACCCTTTGAAAGAAAAGAATTTAAAAATAGGAGTGAATTTAAAAGACTTAATATGAACTATAAAGTATTTGTGCCACAATGCCTACTGTTTAACTGGCCACATTTGCATTGATGAGGGTGGCTTGGTCTGGAGACAGGTTTGAAACACAGGACAGCACAGCTGCTCTTGTCCAAGAGCTTCCCTGTGCCACAGCAGCTCCTGTCACACACACACAAATCCCCTGTGCCATCCACCCCTGCACACTGCACAGCCATGGCCCAGCAGGGACACCATGGAAATGTTGGGAGTTTGGCTTCACAAAGTGCCAGGGCAGCTCCAGGACAAGCTGGCTGCTGTCCCACATCCTGTCACAGCCCTGAGGGATTCCCTTCCCTCCACGGTGGTGCAGGGGGACTGTGACTATGGGAGCCCTGCCTGGCAATGGCACACACCACTTCAGCTCCACTGGGTCACAAATCCATCCTTGTTTAAATATATGCATGTGCAAATATTTTTAGAAAGTTTCAAGCACGTACTCCAGCATGGCAGCAGCTTCCAAAAGCAGTGGATTTCACTAAATCATTCCTACTGGCCTAGTTTGAAATAAAGTATAAATATTGTAGACAAGAACTACAGCAGCACTCCAAGGCACTCCAGCACGTGGGGCTGTGCCTGGCCATGATGTGGGGCCTGCTGGGGACTTGTCATCCATCAGCTTGTCTCAGTGACTAATAAGGAACTCAAATCATGTAATGACAGGCTTTGATTTCCCTAATTTTAGACCAAATGTGGAAATCAGGTGAGCTCAGGAAAGCAATGTGGCATGTGAGCTTGGAAAGGAGGTGGAAACCCAAACTCCCCTCATGCCAGTCTTGCAGATAAACTGGAAGTCTGTAAGTTTCCTTAAAAATGTATAATTGAGAAATTCCAGTGTTGCTTTTTTATAATATTGCATTGCCTAAGAGCCTTTGCTATGAACTTGGATGCTGGGTGTCTAAAACAACATCTGTGTCTCAGAGCTGTACATTACACACACTGAGACATTCATTGCCCAGCTGAATCCAGCTAAAGCACTGCATTTATTTCCTAAAAGCATTCAGAGGAGAAATGAAAGGGCAAACAAAATAAACCCCAACATTACTCAGGAATTAAATACACACAGTTTTTACTACTTGACATTTTCCCTCTTTGCAATTCATCAAAAGGCAGCCAGGGAGGCAGAAGTTTCCTCTCTCCTAATGATGAGTGAAGGCTGCAGTGATCCTGCAGAAACTGTCTGTGGTACCTGGAGTCAGCACCCTGCCTGCTCAGCTGGCACACCCCTTGTTCAGCTCTCTCCTATGATAATCTCTCCCTGCTCAGCCCCAGATAACACAATGCATTCCCTCTTCTCCTTTCTGAGCTTATTTGCAGACGTAGCCATCCATAAGAAGCTTTAAATGTGTATTACACTCCAGGAAAAACCCCTGTGGCCCACCAAGTCGTGGGCTGGAAAACCAGTTTAGATTCGCAGGGAAGCTGGTATTAAAATCCTTGAGGACTTAGCATTCCCCTGTCATGGGTTTAAAACCCTGTGAATAATAAAGGAGCCCTGGTAATTTTGCTAAAAAATGAAATTCCATCATTTCTGCAGAATAAACAAAAACAAACCAATGCATTAGCTATGCAATACTTCTCAGCACCACAGTTTGAATGCATCATTAAAGACAGATTTTACCCATGAAAAGTGTTTTTAAAAAGTAATAAATACACAAAACTTTACATATACTTTTCATTTCATTCCTACATCCTCTCTGTGGGAGGTGGACTCAGATTAAGTTGGTATAGCCAATTCCTCCAGCTGCAGGAAGCTGGAGCCCTATTTCTTACAGCTCACATATTGTATGCTATGCTCTAAACTAGATCCTACCTGCAGCTGTGAAATCTGAAAGTTTAAATCTATGATATCCACTGACATTAGAAATGAAAGTAAGTAAAGAGCAGCTAGAATGCAATCTCACTTTCATCAACATCAAGTTCATGTTCCCTTTTCCAGGTCTAAGTACTCAGCAAGGACAATTCTCTGATTTTTCTCTCCTGAAAGAGCTGATTTCCTACAGGCTTCAGCTGGAATCCTCTTTGCTCGAACCTAAGATGGCTTTATTAGTGACATGAGAAGCTGTTTTTGAAGAAGGAGCACATCCCAAAAAAAGTGAATATGCAAATTACTGTGGAGAACATCTTTGCTGGCCCAGCCTTGACAAAGCAGTGCTGCCTTGTCCCTCTGCCAGTTAAGGAACCATCCCACAGGTTTGAGGAAGGACCAAACTGCAGCTTGGTGTCCCAGCTGCTGGTGTGGTGATGCTCTAAGGAAGGCAAAACAACCTCACACCCAAATGCAACCTTAAGGAGGAGGAAAAGAAAGGTACCTGTGGATATCAGAACCCTCAAGGAAATTCAACAAGGAAACAAAAGCTACAGCTGTGACCGTGGTCGCAGGGGTCTTAGGATGACGGAAGAGATGAGGATCTGACTCTATGTTACAGAAGGCTGATTTATTATTTTCTGATATATATTACATTAAAAGTACACTAAAAGAATAGAAGGAAAGGTTTCATCTCAGAAGGCTGGCTAAGCTAAGAATAGCAAAGAATGAATCAACAAAGGTCTGTGGCTCGGACAGAGAGAGCCAGCTCTGCTGTGATTGGCCATTAATTCCAAACATCTACACGAGACCAATCCCAGATGCACCTGTTGCATTCCACAGCAGCAGATAATCAATGTTTACATTTTGTTTCTGAAGCCTCTCAGCTTAGCAGAAGGGAAAAATCCTAAGAAAAGATTTTTAATGAAAAAATGTCTGCAACATACAGCCAACAAGACATGGACAAGCCTCCTCCAGTGACAAAACCAGAGTTCCTAAGGCTGCTCAGCACTTTTGGTTATATCTCAAAAATCCTATAAAATAAAGGGATAGAGTCTTCTCTCTGGCACAGAGCTTTAAATTATAAGTGATTTTCTCCCAAATGCCAGCATTGCTCTGGTGGAAATGAGAGGCACAATGTTCCACTGGGCACTGCATCCAGAAAATACAGCTCCAGTAATTCACAGAATACATGGCAGGCACTGTGCCGGTCACTGCAGCAGGGTCAGCCTTGAAAAGCCAGGGAGTGACAGAGGACAGCTGTGGAAATCTCCCCCCAGTGCAGGGCACTGAGCACCCTGGGCAGGGCCTGGCCTGGTGGGGCTGTCTGTGCCACCCTGCAGCCAAGGGCCCCAATTCCGGGCACACACAGCCCAGCAAAGGGCACTGCAAGGTCACCAAGGAAAGACAAGTCCTAAGGGGAACATTCAGGAGCAGCTCCTCGCTGGTGGCTGATTCCTGCTGAGCAATGTCACTCACATGGAAAGTCACGATGCCTGCAAAGGCTTCACAATCCCCATCAGGTCTTCAGCTGCTTGGCTAATCAGATATTATTACCTCCTTTGTGTTTTCTTTCCCATTCCTCTCTCTCTCACTCTCAGCCAAGGTTGCTGTAAAAGGACTCAGTAATGATTCCTATCTAAATATTTCACTGGAAATACAAAGGTCTGTATTTTGCATACTGTGGAACTTCTGTTGCTTTGTCTTTTGACAAAAAAAAAAAAAAAATCTCCTCAGGCTTCTTGGAATAAATACTGATAATTGTACCCAGCCTCAACAGAGCAGATTGTACATTAAACTACACAACACTGGATTCAAAGGCAGTGTTCAAGGATGGGACTTCAGCACCCCCAAATCCTGAAGCTTTGGGATCCTCCCTGTCAGGCTTGAGGCTACTCCAGATCCTCCTGTGCCACACAGACACCCTAGCAGGACACCTGGCACCAGAGGTCACTGCTGTGACTCCCAGTCCTGCAGGGCCACCTCTTCACTGGGGTGCACACAGAATGAAAGGAACATTTAACTTCATTTCACAAACATTTGGCCTCCTATAGACATTATCTGGCACATTCCCCTTAAATTCCGTGGGGGAAGATGCAGGTCAGTGCTAAAAGCTGTAGAAAATCTCACTTTTCATCTAACTCTTGCTTTTCTTGTGTGCAGAACACCAAGATTTCACCTTTGCCTAAAAGAGAGGAGATTAAACTTTGGGCAAATTGTTATGATTCATCTTTTCTTCCCATTCCCTAAGAAGACACACCTGGTCCCTCTAAAGTCTTCTACAAAGGACAGATCCCAGGACTTTGACCCTTCTCCCCCAGACCCAAAGAGCACCTTCACCACCCAACAACCTCCCCTTCATGGGCAGATGTTCAGATCCACAGAACCTTTAAATCAGTCCCTGGAGCAGGGGCCTGGCTAATTCCTGCAGCTCCCTGGGCTGTGTGTGGGGACACAGGCTATCAGCAGCAGCTCTGTCCTTCCACACATCCCTGTCCTTCCACATATCCCTGTACTTCCCCACATCCCTGTTCCTTCCACACATCCCTGTTCCTTCCACACATCCCTGTCCTTCCACATATCCCTGTCCTTCCACACATCCCTGTCCTTCCACACATCCCTGTCCTTCCACATATGCCTGTACTTCCACACATCCCTGATATTTCCACACATCCCTGTCCTTCCACATATCCCTGTCCTTCCCTATACCCCTGTCCTTCCCCACATCCCTGTCCTTCCCCACATCCTTGTCTTTCCCCACATCCCTGTCCTTCTATACATCCCCGCTCCTTCCCCACATCCCTGTTCCTTCCCCACATCCCTGTCCCTCCCCCATCCCTGTCCCTCCCCACAGCCCTGAACAAAGGCAGCATTTTCTCAGCATTTTCTCAGCAGGACGTGTTCGCTCGGGCACGCTGCCACGGCTTCGCAGCTTCTGCAGGTAACTGGATGCAGTGTAGACAAGCCTAATGTGGTTTCATATGGAAATGAGTGGTAAATTATTAATATTAATAACATCTATAAACAACTGGTGACAACTTCAAGTGGCTTATTGTGTAATACGTACAAGGCATCTGTTCATTATCATTTACAAGACACTCCTGATATACACAACAATTTACCCGAGGAGCCGGGCAGGCGTTTCCACTCTGAATTCCTGCCTCCAAGCCCAGGGTGCTCCCAGCTCCCAGAGTGGTGCTGGGAATGATCTGTGCCCGTACTGGAGAGCAAACCTCGGGGCAGGGATGCTCTGTGTCCCTGCTGGAGAGCAAACCTTGGGGCAGGGATGCTCTGTGTCCATGCTGGAGAGCAAACCTTGGGGCAGGGATGCTCTGTGACTATGCTGGAGAGCAAAACTTGGGGCAGGGATGCTCTGTGTCCATAATGGAGAGCAAAAGCCCCGGGGCAGGGATGCTCCGTGTCTGGAGCAGGGATGCTCTGTGTCCCTGCTGGAGAGCAAAACTTGGGGCAGGGATGCTTTGTGTCTGTGCTGGAGAGCAAACCCGGGGCAGGGATGCTGTGTGCCCATGCTGGAGAGCAAAACTTGGGGCAGGGATGCTCTGTGTCTGGGGCAGGGATGCTCTGTGTCCCTGCTGGAGAGCAAAACTTGGGGCAGGGATGCTCTGTGCCCATGCTAGAGAGCAAAAGCCCCGGACAGGGATGCTCTGTGTCCCTGCTGAAGAGCAAATCCCGGGACAGGAATGCTCTGTGTCCCTGCTGGAGAGCAAAAGCCCCGGGCAGGGATCCCTGAGCACACGTGGCGCCGGCGGGGACGGCTCGGAGCAGCTCATTCACCTTCAGATCCTGCTGTTCTCTGAGGTGGCAGCGATTGCATCAGTGGAAATGTGTCTCATTCCAGGAGGGCTGATTCTCGCTGGGAGCCAGACGCCTGGAAGCTATTACGTGTCTGTGTGATGGTTTGAGGCCCAAAGGAAAGTTCCTAGAGCCCAGCTGTAACCCATGGGACAAGGCTGGGACAGGGGAGAGGCAAACAGGGCTCTGAGCACGGGATTCTGCAAAGCACCACTGGGAGTTTATTATGTCAAAGACAGAGTGAGCCGTGATGTTACAATTCTTCTGTCAAGGACAGTGATAAAAAACTCTCCTCACTCCAAGCTCTGGGATTTACGGCATAGGTTTCCAACCTCCAGAGGCTAATTATTTCCAGTCATCCTGCAGTGCACCCTGGGCAATGCTTTATGAAGTTAGCTTCATGTGGCTGAACACCCCTTACTTCACTGGCCTCTTGCTGTCATGATGCAAAGACGGACTAGTACTTCATGTAGCAATTTTTAAATAGAAGTGGATGATTTTTCAAGTAATTATTAGCAAAAACGTCAAACAGAAAGGCAGAGGCTGGCTATCCTACTGAGAGGAACCACTGAGGCAGAAAATATGTGCCAGAGCATGGAGTGGGAGCTGCAGCAAGCTTGCTGTCAGACAATGCTCTTTATCAAACCGGGAACACAACACCAGGCTGCTCATAATGCCTCCTTTAATGAGGCGGCCGAGCTGCCGTGCTCGCCTGTATTCAAATAAACACAGTGGCTTTTCAGCAACTGATTTTAATCTCATTTCCTGATCTGAGAAGGGCCCGGGAAACCCAAGACTTTCAAAAAATTGTTTTTTAATTGTTGTTGGCAACTTCATCTACTGCCTTCAAAGGATGAGTTAATGGTATCTAAACAGAGAACAGTGACACCGCAGTGAGCGGGGGAGCTGCTCCTCTCTCTCACAAAGACCAATTCTCAAATTACCAGATGTTTTCTTCGTCTTTTGGGAAAGAAAGAAAGAAAGAAAACCTCAAGACCTTCCTTGAAGGCAGCCAGGTGCATGACAACACAGGCTGGAGCCCAGTGCCATGGAAGTGGAGCATTACAAAGGCCACCAGAGCCCACAGCTGCCCTCCCCTCCTTTAGAACAGCAGCTCCCAGGAGTGTGAGCAATGCCGTTCTGGACATTTCTTCACTGCAGTGCACACAGCCAAGAAGAATGATCTTCTGAGGTTAAATCACCAGCACACAGCCAGGGATTTCTGCTAGGGGTAAATCCACCCAACACGCAACCCCCCCATGTGGAAATGGAGAAACCAGTTCACCCTTGCCTTCCTCCTGCTGCCTCTTTTTGTCTGGTAACTTGGCAGGTGTTTTTGGACACTGATCAATCCTTTTGGTGTGTTTAGTAATGATACCTGAATGATATCTGGACATAAATGACCAATAATGGCAGTGCAGTGCTCTTATCAGTGGCCATCAAACCTTGGTCACATCTCAACTTTCTGCAATTACCTTCTGTTTTGGGCTGTATACAAAACCTGAAATAGAAACCTCTCCACTCTTTGGGGATGTTAAAGCACAGAATCACAGAATAGCTTGGGTTGGAAGGGGCTTTAAAGCTCATAGGTCAAACCATGTGACTAATCCTTGGCTGTGAGGGTGGGCAGGCCCTGGCACAGGGTGCCCAGAGCAGCTGTGGCTGCCCCTGGATCCCTGGCAGTGCCCAAAGCCAGGCTGGACATGGGGGCTGGAGCAGCCTGGGGTAATGGAGGGTATCCCTGCATATGGAGAGGGTAGAAATGGCTGATCTTTACAGTCCTTTCTGACCCAAACCGTCCTCTCATTCTAAAACTCAATCCAAGCAGATTTAGGAGTGAGGATACAATACTTGTTTTTTATAAAAGATTTCATGAAATAGGAGGAAAAACCCAACCTCACACAGAGCTGCAATAATGCTCATTGTGCACATCTCTAAAGGTACAGCTGTAGCAATCCAGCTGTGCTACATCTGGGCTTTCAGAGCAAGTCTGCATTTCAGTCAGGTCACACTGGGTGTCCCAAATCCCTGTGTGTCTGCAGAAATATCTGAGCTACAAGGAACACACCATAAGCTGCTCAGCTCATTAACAGGCTCCTCTTTGAAGCACCATTCAGTTACTGAGCTGCTGGAGGTGGCTCAGGCTGGCAAAAAGCAAGCCCAGCCAGCCTGGAGAGACTGTCCTGCTCATGACATGGCAAAAGGCAGCTCACTGCAACTGAGGCTCATGGAGCAGGTGTGGCTGTGTGACATTACCTAGTTTACAGTTAACTGCTGTATTTCACAGAATCAAAGAACATCCTGAGTGGGAAGGGATCCCCAAAGATCACCCAGTGCAGCCCTGGTCCTGCCCAGACACCCCAACAATCCCACCCTGGGCATCCCTGGAGCCCCTGGAGCAGCCTCGGGACTGTGCCCATTCCCTGGGCAGTGCCAGCACCCTCTGGGGGAAGAACCTTTCCTGAAATCCAACCTGACCCTGCCCCGGCCCAGCCCCAGCTGTTCCCTGAGTGCTGTCCCTGTCCCCCAGAGCAGAGATCAGTGCCTGCCCCTCCTCTGCCCCTCATGAGGACGATGGAGCCCTGATGAGTCTCCCCTCATTCTCCTGCAGCTGCACATTGCAGTGCCCTCAGCTGCTCTCACACAGCTTCCCTTCCAGACCCTTCCCATCCTCGTGCCCTCCTGTGGGTGCTCCCTGATGGTTCAATGTCCTTTTCACACTGTGGTGCCCAACCTGCCCCAGCTGTGCAGGTGAGGCTGCCCCAGCCCAGAGCAGAGCAGGACAATCCCCTCATGGCCTGGCTGGAGCCCCAGGGCAGGGATGGCCCTGCTGGCCCCAGGGCACTGCTGCCTCTGATCCCTCTGCCATCAACCTGGACCCCCAGGGCCCTTCCTGCAGGTCCTCTCCAGCCTCTCCTCCCCAGACCATACACACAGCCAGGGCTGCCCCAGCCCAGGTGCAGAATTCAGCACTTGCCATTGTTAAGGTTTGTGCAGCTGGTGATTGCCCATCTCTCTAATTTATCCAGGTCTCTCTGCAGGGATTTAAAGGGACTTCAAGGGATTTAAAAGCTGTGGGTACACAGTACTTTTTTTCTAAAGAGCAGCTGATTCCCATTCAGCAGAAATTTGCTCCCACTTGACCTGAGCTAGACCAAAGTCAGTCAAACTGATACACAAACATTTATAAAGGCAGCATTGTCTTAATGACTTGTTTTCAATGTACCTTAGTCTTAAATTAAGGCTTAAGAAGCTTCTGTTGTTGATTTTCTCAGTACTTCATTTTTGAAACAAAGATTTGCAAGGGGTTGTCCATCTGCAGCAAGAGTACTCAGGTACTTCCCTCGCTCCTAAATGGAGATGCTTCAGAGGAAAAGCAGATGCCAGCCCAACTGTTCCTGAGGATTGGGTTTATGATAATTACAGGTTTGGCCTTCCAAAATTATCTCAGCATGGGTTGTGCTGGGCTAGCAAAACCCAGGAAGGGTTTTGAGAAGGAGATACACATTTTGGAAAATGACTTGGCCAACGTGGAGAAGATTTGGGAAAACTACCCCTGGACTCTTTTGTCTGGAGCTGGCACCAGGCATGGCACATGTGCAGGGAGAGGTGGAACCTGGCCTGGTTGTTCACCTGACACATTCCCTCATGGTGTCAGTAGAAACACCATGAGAATGTGTGACTTGAGGTAGGAGCTGCCAGCCTGAGGCATGTCCACGTGGGACAGGTTCCTCTGAGTGAGCATCTCCTGCCCCAGGCTCCCCCCTGGTGTGACTGCCCTCTGCTTTGGGACAGAAAACCCACCTGAGGCACAGCCTGAAGAGCAGCAGGAGTCAGGCAAGGCAGTCAAGCAAAGAGCTGCTGGGAGCTTATGATAAAGCATAAATTTTTCAGGAGCCTATAAACAATTCAAACATCCAGCATTTCACAGAAACTAGTGGATCCTGGTACTCGTTTCAGTGGCAGCATGCTGCTGCTGAAATCACTGCCCATCAGCACGGTACTGTGTGCTGGAGGAGGGTTACAGATCAACACCCCAAGTCTTACACTGGGAATACACAGGATCTTTCCAGGGGAAAAACAAAAAAAAAGCCAAAAAAACCAAGTTTTGTCCAACTATGATAATTCATTAGGAGAAAAGAGTGGAAACCAGACAAGGCTTCAGCCCTCCACATCTTTACATTTCTAAAATAAAAATGACAACAGATGAGTTTAGTGCCAGCAAACCCATCCCCAAAGCAGCAGAGGGTTCCTGGCATCCGTAACCTCCATCCATTTGGAGTTTGTAATTTTGCAGAGCCTCTTTTTCTTCACTTGCAGCTGTTTATATGACACAAATCACTTTCTGGATGCAAGTCCCAGACCTCTCACATCTCACATATCGAAGAATTAACCTAAGGAGGAAACTGTCAGACAAGGCTGACTCAAATTCCACCCCCGTTTCAGCAATGCTCAGAAGGAGCTAACACCTTTCTGCGGAGTGGCAAATTAATGTCTTACACCTGGAATGATCTGTAGGAATCTGCAGCTCAGACCTTTGGCACTGACCGTGACTCTGTTGTACTTGCATGTCCATAGGAGCTCCCAAGCAGGCGCTGGGGACACAGGGAGGTTCCAAACAGCTCCCAGTGCTGCAGCACGTGGGCACCAGAGCTTGTGTGGGTACAACAGGCACGGGAAGAAGTCACTGAGCAGGGACCCCTCCATTCTACTGCTCCCTAACCTCACATCTCCCACTGGGGAGCCTCTCCTGGCCCTCCTCAATCCATGGTGTGTCCTGTGACTCTGGATCATATGGACATCTGGGTATGTTCCTTCCTGCAGTGCTACTGCAACAGACCAAAAGCCTCTGAGAAAGTCAGCAGTGGGTTTCTAGAGAATAGCATAAGAATGAGCATGGGGGATGATCTTCTGAACCTGCTTTCTGCTACTGAGATTGCTTAAGCCAAGGATGTCAGCTTTGCACTTGAAGTTTTCCATACATCTGTCTTCCAAAAAAATGGATCCCTCACCAACAGGAACGCTCACCACATCAGTCAAACTTGATTCTATAATAGGTTTTTCTCACAAAACTCTACTTTTACAATATTTATGGCTGCATAGCTGCAACTAAAGTAAAACAAAGAGAACAAAATTGGGAAATTCAGTCTTAAATTCAGTCATGTTGTCTAATCAACTCATGAAAATATTTGGAGAGGCAAAAGCAGAAGGCCAAGGCTGTGGTGGCCAGTGCTGTTTATGGAGGTGGCCAAGTCAAGGGGAGATGAGAGGGGAGGCACCCACATCCCCACAGGAGAAGTTTTTGCTTTCTGAATGAGCTCCTCCTGCCTGCAGCAGGTACCAGCTATTGCTCTGCACCCACTCCTTCCAGGTGTACTTTGTTAAGACAATATAATCCTCAGAAAATCTTGCCATGAGAATCTCATTATGCTGTTACATATTTTACAGAAGGATATATCAAGGCAAAGAAAAGTGAATGGAGGAGCTGGCTCAAGAAGGTGATGTCTGGCTTCCTTGGTATGGTCATTTGGCAAGTGGAGGTGGGATTGCTGAATGGTCAGTAGGTCCCCAAGGGCTCAGTAATGACCCCTTGGACTTGCAGAGCTCCTGACAGCTCACAGGATGGCTCCTCTCCAACACACAACACCCACAGCTATTTGTGTCCAGGAGTGGGACTCCATAACAAAGTTTTCCCAAGCCTACCCAACACTGTGGTGCCCTTGGACACTGCTGGAAGACTCCAAGCAAAGTGGAGCCGACACAGAAATCCACAGAAGGATGCCCTAGGCTTCAGCATGTACAGAATCATCAATCTCAGGATAAGAGAAAGGACTTTGTGTTCAGATGACATCAAACATCCTTGTCAGGATCATGACGTTCGTTCCCTTGCAGCTGACCTGGAAAGCGAAATATGCCCTTGACATACGACCCAGGCAAACGTGAAGGCAATTTTACTGACAGCATGGATAAAATAAACTTTCCCTGACAGGCCATGGAAAGGGGCAAGGGATGAAGTGGTTCATGCTCTCCTCTGTTAGTTAAAACCCTTTGGACTTTGCTTCCACCTCACTGCAGAAGGCTGCTGATGCAAAGGGTGATATTTGCCTGCAATCTTTCCCTGGGAAGTAATTAGTTTCCATTTAGAGGGATGACAAATTGATCAGGCAGGAATCTCACTGAGCTCTGAATTGAAGCTAAACTGTGATAGCTCCAGCTCTGGCAACTTGGGTTTGTCAGTCTGTCAATGCATTTTACAGTTTCAAAATTCAATCACCCAACAGCAGGAAAGACATTGGCTTAAAAAAAAAAAAAAAAAAAAAAAAAAAAAAAAAAAAAAAAGGAGGGGGGGAGGAAAAAGAAGCAGCAGCAGAAGCAGGGGGGAGAAGAAGCAGCAAAGCCTCCACTTCCTCCTGCAAGTTCATTATCGCCTCTCCAAAGCATGACGGTGGTGTGAAATGGGTTAGACGCATGGATGCCTCTGTTAACGGCCAAGGAAAAAAAAGTCGCACATCATTAGGAATGGAATAAACGATACCGAGGCACAGAGCAGAAATGATTTGATTAGCAATTTCCAGTTTTGAAAAGACCTGGAAGAGAACCAAATGACTATACAGAAGGTGTGATGGAGTTCTTAATTGCTGTAACTGCACAGGGAGACTCGATGATTTGTGACATATAATACAGCACAGTACGCTAACGCTAATAACTGTTAATTAACTGCAGCAATGATATACTCTCAAAATGCACATACAAGTTACCATAATTTCTAGATTAAAAGCTGCAACGTTCGAAGCCAAAGGCAGAGGGAAGGCAGCACAGAGGGAGTGGAGGACAAGAAGAAAGTGGAAAAGGAGATGAAGAATCTTTCCTTTCTTTAAACCCCCTTTTGAGCACTTCTGACACCTCAACCAGAGCAAAGCGGCCAGAAAGCACCAAGAAAAAAAATAAAATACTCCTGCCGAAATGCGAAACGGTTCCTGCATGGAGCTCCCTCCAGAGCAGCAGTTATTAATTCTGAAAGGCTGTTGTTGCACCAGGCCATCTGGCTGTGCTGTAAAGAGTTCAGGAGCTCTGCTGAGCTAAGATTCCTGTCGGATCCCATTCGCCCCAGCGACATTATTCACTCACAAATGTTATCGCACCATTTTTTCCCCCATCGCTGCTGTTTGCGAGTCACTTTATTTATTTGCAGGCAGTTTGTTGCACTGCCCAGTGCAAAAGTGGCTCTGCCAGGAGCCTCCAGGGAGCCAGGAGACAACACTCTCATCCAAAGGATGCTCTGGAGCTGGTTCCACTCTGCCTCCCAACAGCAGTGCTGTGTGTGAGGCTGGAGGCTGGCACTTAGGAAGAGCTGCTGGATTGACAGCCTGGGAGACCGAAGGTTTCTATTTCTGCCCCAGCAGGCACAGCACAGACACGCTCCCACACGCTGTCCTTCCCTGGCACGCCAAGATGGGAATCAGATGACACTGATTAGCTGTCCAGAATTGCTAAAACATTTTCTCTTTTGGATCAATAGTAATATAAAGAGGAGGGAAAGGCAGGTATCAGCCTGCACTGTGGATGGCTGATTCTGATCTTCCTGCAGAGCTGTAGCAGAAAAGCCCCTTGGCATGTGTCCTCTCTGAGGTCCTTCCAGTGAGAGCGATCTGCACCCAGGGTATTTAAATGTTACAGCTGGGCTGATCTTGTACCAGCCCTAACACATCAATAACCCTGTGCATGGAAAGCTAACAGGCTTTGTTCTTCCCTTGGTGACCCTTCCTAACAGGCTCCTCCTGGATGGCCTCCAAAGGGAAGCCAAGCAAAGTGTCCGTGTTTCAGAAGGCACTGCTCTCTGTAGGTGTGAGTTCAAATCTAATCCAGTGGGAAACCAGCAAACAAACTCACAAACCAACCTAAGCCTAACTGGTTGTGTGATTCCGTGATTGCACAGCACTGGTGCTCACTGGTGCTGGGATGCAGTGGATGGTGAAGATGAGAATTCAAGCACAGAGCAGCGATGAAAAAAAGGCCTCACAGACTCGCTCAGCATCTCTATCCTCCGCGTTCGCACCAATGCCGCACGTTGGGAGCATGTGTGAAGTCTATCTATCATTTTAACATTGAAGTGCCTGGAAAAATATTAAGGGTAAACTTTGCTGTCATTCCAACATATGGCAAGGCACTGAAATATAGACATATCCTGAGGAAACTGGAGAATTTGAATGAATACCTCTTTTACAGAAGAGCAAGTGTTTTCCAGCTTTTTGTCCACCTCCTCCTTCTACAATCTTTTTTGTATTCCGGTTTCTTTCTAGCTAATAAACCAATTCTCCTTCATAGAATTCCAGAATAGCTTGGATTGGAAAGGAACTTAAAGCTCATCTCCCCCATGGCAGGGTCACCTTCCACTGTCCCAGGCTGCTCCAAGCCCTGTCCAGCCTGGCCTTGGGCACTGCCAGGGATCCAGGGGCAGCCAGAGCTGCTCTGGGCACCCTGTGCCAGGGCCTCACCCTGCTCTGAGTCATGACTTTCTCCCTAACATCAAATCTAAATCTCTCCTCTTTTAGTTTAAAACCATTGCCCCTTACCCCATCACTGTCAGCCCATCTGAAAAGTGGCTCTCCCTCTTCAAGTACAGGAAGCCCCATTCAACACTCTCAGGAGCATAATAAGCATACATAGAGTGGAAAATAAAGAAAAAAATAAGGTTTTATTTATGTTCCAATAAAAGAAATTGTTTCTAGCTATCAAAAAACCCAGAGAATTTTCTGGTTTTATGTTGGGCATGAAAGACAGAGGTGACCTACCTGACTGTCCAGCCCTATTCCTTCCCCTGCTGTGTGGCCAGAACAGATCCATACCTGACACTTCTCCAGCACGCTGCCCAGGTGGAAATGACACACAGGATGGCATTTTTATCATTTTCCTCAGTAGCAGAGTGACACTGCTGGGACAATCCTTTCCCTTTCCTCACCTCTGATTCTTTGAGGGCTCCTAGCTGTCACATCACTCCCAATTTTGCTCCCATGACCACAGCCTCTAAATAATATTGCATTTTCTTTACCACCTACCACAGAACTTTCAAACCGATTTAAATCTGAAATGAATGCTGCGAATACCAGTCCATACTCACGACAGACATTTAATAACCCCCCTGGGAAAGAAGAGCTTCTGAAACTGCTAAAATGCATCCTGTGGGGATGTCAGCCTGGAGTGAAAGATTCTTAAAGACTTTTTGTGTGACAGCATCACACCCTCTGAGAGTCCCAGGTGCCATTAGGGGGGAGGAGGGGACTACAGCACACTTGAAGAATTCAAGAATAATCAGCCTCAGGTATTAATGTTTTGCTTGAAGATGTAAAAGATAAGACACTGAACCGGTATGATTGCCAGAGAAGGGGTGTTAATGAGACATAAAGCTGCCTGTTAAGTTTTGCTCCCTCCTTTTGCAAGGTGCCCATGCAATCCCCTGTCCCTGATTAACAAGGGACCACACTGAGGACGTGGGAAGGGGGTGGCCAAAAGGCTGGATCAGCTTCTTGGAGAAACTGGGAACAACTCCCTGTGACAGCCCTGCCAGCTTGTTCCACATAGACCTCTGCCCCAGACTGTATGCAACACCACTATTCTATTGCAGAAAGCATTTTTCATATCTGCTAGGAAATTAGGGGTAAAAGGGGGGGAGGGGTGTCTCCTTTCAGAACTTTTCCATTCTAAATCCAGACTTGTCTCAGCACTACAAAAACAAAGCCTTTGTATAGGACAGCTTGGCACCCACCCACGTGCAAGGGGGGATTACGCTTTCCAAGTTGCATTTTTTGCCCTTGAAATGTTTCCCTTATAATTGGAAGCAATTTTTTTTTTTTTTGTCACAAGATGAAATTCCTTTATGCAAAAAGCCAAAGCAAAGCCTATATATTACTTACTTCTCTCTTTAAAGCCTTGAGCTTTCCTGGAGATTAACTGCCTGATAAACCCTCCCCAGGCTGGGGTTAAGGGCAGGGCTGCCCTCTCAGCCCCAGCTGGGCTTTTCTCACAACTGGATTGTGACAAAACCCTTGGGAGCCCCTGGCTACCAACTCCAGGGCATTCCTGGTTACCCCCAGCACTGGAAAACCTCTTCTCTGTGCTGGCTCCTGGGAAAGCACCTCTTGGCCACTGGACACCAGCAGAGACCCTTCAGGCCACACCCTTTTGCTAATAACATTTTTTAATTATTTTTGTTTTGCCTACAACAAACATTCTTTTAAACATTTATCTCATACAGTATGTAAATTCCTGCTTCTGCGTGCTTTTCCCCTTCACTAGCTGGAGTTGAGGGTGGTTTGGAGGTCGCTGGAGAACAAGGAGGCATTTTGCTGGAGATGCCTGGCCAATCTCCAAATGGTGCTGGGACACTGCCCTGGGCATCCCAACCACCCCACACAGCCTCTGGGGTATTTCAAGGATAATGTGTGCATCCTCAGGAGCCACTGGGGCCAATCTGACAGCTGGTACCAAAGGGGCTGGCAGAGGCACAAACCTCTGGGCACACAGCAAGTCTCTGGGGACAGCACTTGCACCCTGAGTGCTGCCATGGAGCTTCTCCCATGGGTGCCCCAGAAAACCTCATCAGCCCAGAACAGCAGCTCGACAGCACTTGGATGTTCATTTATCCTTCATCCCTCACAGTCCCGACCCTGCCTTCAGTCCTAGACCACTTCCTAGGATAGATAAAGTGCTTGGATCACAAGCTCTGGGCTTGGGCTCTGTGCTTTGTGCCCAGCTCCTGCCAGTCCAGCATTTCTCTGGCTCCTCAGTGTCCTTCTGGCCCTGTCTCTAACACAGGGTCTGCCCTCATCCTCCCCTTGGGAGGCACCACCTCACTCTTGGTCGTGCCACACTTGAACTCTGCCCAGGGACTTATTCCATCCCCATCTCCCAGCTGACAAGCCAACATCCCTGCCAAGTGAAAATCCTAAAATCCTACTGGGGTGCAGAAGTACAGCCTGTCCTGGCTGCATGAAAAACAATTCTCCTTCACTCCCTACAATCACTGAGGTTATTTGCTGCCCCAGATGGAAACAAATATTTTTTATGAAGATCTGTTTTAACCAAAAGCACATATAAAACAAAAGGGAAAGAAATATTTGAGGTTTGCGGTGGTTGGAATCTACACGCAGAAAATTAATGCTTTGACATGTATTTTGCGCTTAATCTTTTGTGGCAACTTTTTTACATTTGTAAGAGTTATGGATTTTAAAAGTCACAGCTAAGATTGCTTAATGAGCATTCACCACCCTGGAAGTGGAAGCAAGGCTGATGTGGTTTAGTCAGCTGTTAGCTTTATTGCCTCTCTTCTGTACTAAAAGTGACAAGTTGAACACATTATAGAGAGCTCAGATGTGTTATGTAGATGAAGCCTGCAGCAATATCTGCCTGCTCTCTATTATTTATGATGTCTATATAATACAATGGACTGAGATTTAAGCCATTGTGATGCAGTTTGTTTTCCAGGGTTCTAAAGTACAGCACATTTTACAGAGAATTGCATCTCTGTTACATATTAATCAAATCCATCTTACATGCAGCTCTTACACTGTAAACTAAAGGGAAAGAAAGATTAAAGCGCTTGGCTTTTCCTCAGCTGTCAAGGACTGGCAATAAAATAATAATAAGGGCTTCTAAATAATGTGTGTGTGACAGGCCTTTGCTCGGTTGTGCAGTCCTTTATGGAGGTTAACTACAAAATAAGTTCCAGTGAGTGATTGAGAACAGGCGAGTGTGTAATACTGTAATGCCAAGTCCTGCATAATTCTTTGCAAAGTTCATTTGCAGAAATTCTCCCAACCTGACAAGCCAAAGTTGCTGTGGGTCCAGGGGTTTGGCAGGGGTGTGAAGGTAACTGGGGCTGCCCCTGCTCCAAACCCTCACTGCCTTCTGAACTGTTTCAGCTGCAGCCCATTAAAGCAGAAAGCTGCACTCCAGCAACACCAGTCAGCCTTCCTGGTTTCTTAAAAATATTATTATGAGGGAAGTCATGAGAAAGTTATTTTATTATAAAATATATAAAACTCTGTAGAGGTCTGTGGTTTTGGATTTTTCTTTTCCATCATTAGCCAGAGTTTTGAAGATCAAGAGGTGGAATTTTAACAAAAGCCTAAATCACGACAAGCTTTTAAGGCAGCATGGACTGTGGAATTTTTTGGAGGATTTTTGCCTTTCCTCCCTTGGATTTTGCTGCCAGGGAGCCTTTCCAAAGTTTCTGTGTCTGCTCTGCCCTATTGCCCCCTTGCAGGGGGGTCTGTCCACTCCCACCCGGTCACTCACACTGTGGTGGAGGGACAGAAAGGACCATGGGCACAGGGAAGAAGCAGCTGAGAGGCACAACTGCCCTGGGCAGTGCCCAGCCCTGAGCAGGCTGCCCAGGGAGGGGCTGGAGTCTCCCTCAGCACTGGGGATCCTGCAGAGCCCTGTGCACACAATGCTGTGCCCTGTGCTCGGGGATGGCCCTGCCTGAGCACGGAGGTGCCACCAGGGACCCTCTGGGCTCCCCTCCAATGGGACCATCCTGGGGTTCTGTGCCATTGTCACAAGTCTCAGCAATCAGATCCCAGCAAGGCTCAGGATTAAGGATCCCGTGTTTAGTTTGGGCTCTCACTGACTTGAGTGTCACTGCTGGCACCAAAGGGTGACCGTGATCAGACTCAAAGAGCCCCACAGCCCATGGATGAAAAATCACCAGGTGAAAGCTCTTAAGCTCTGCTTTGCTGTAGACAGGAGTAATGAAGCAGGAAGGATGTGTGTGAGAGTGTCCTGCAGCACTTTGCATCATACACAGCCAAGCCAACCACTCCTGCCAGTCCCAGAGATGCCTTCAACCACCCTGCACCACAACCCCAGGGCAGGGAGAGCCCTCCAGCAGCAACATCCTTCAGAGATGTCCAGGAAATTTAGCCCTGGACTCAGAGCCAGGTTCTAACAACATTTAAAGCAGGGAGCTCAGGCTGGAGCAAGCACAAAGATGGGGGCTGCTGAAAAAAAAAAAAGAATTTTAAAAAAGTGAGTTCAGATCCAGATCTGTGTGCTGGAGAAAGCAGATGGGTGCTTGGGCGTGGGGCTTGGCTTACCTGTAAACCACACAGTACATCTGAGTGGTAATTTTAGACTCACTAGCACCAGCAAAGGTGCTAGCAAAGGAGTTTAGGAAATCAAAGGAAGGCCTTGAGGGCACCATCTGGCTGCTGCAAGGAGCCAGGGAGAATTCCTGTCCCCTTTGCACACTCCACAGGGCCACTGCCAGCTCCTGCCACCCCCATCTCACAGCAACAGCATTTGTTTACTGCTGATCTAATCCACAAGGGCAAACTCAGTGTTTGCTCTCAAAGATCTGTCTTAAAATGCTATTATACACATCCCTTGGGTCAGAGTGGTATTTTAAGTGTATTGCAATGGAGAGATGTTTCCTAGTATTGTCTCTATTTTCTTCACTGAGCTGGGTCCTCTTTCCTGCAGACCTCCTGAAACGCTGGGTGTTGATTTCCCAGCCTGTTTTGCACTGTGATATTCAGGCTGTGACTGCTGGGGCTCCTCAGCAGCACAGGTACAGCTCTTGCCACCACCTGAGCATGTCACAGCTAGGGCATAGACTTTTGACTTTCGATTTTCTTTTTTTTTTAACATGAAGAAAATTATTTTAAATCTCAAATCTAACCAAATGGTTGATGACATCCCCATGGTTTGGGCTCATTCCTGCTCATGTCAAGTCCAATTTACCTCTGATGACACTGCTGCACACAGGAGAATAAACAAGTGTAGTGAGGGTGTCCTGCACACACAAATTACATGTGTAAAGCAGTAAATAATCACTAATGCCTTGAGTTCTGAGGTGCTTTGTCTTCCATTAGCCAAACCTTTGCAAGTGAGTGCATCTTTAATCTGCATTCCTGCCATGAGTGTGCCTCAAGTAACTCTAATTCTGTGTACAGCTCTCTAGAGAACTTCTATGACACTGGCACTTTCTGGGAAAGCCTCTGAATCCCTCAGACTCCCGGGGCCAGGCTGGACACTGAGCTTCCATGTAAGTACAGAAAAAGGAAATTCTGCTCCTTGTGTGGTCAAGCTTTTCTTTGGAATCACTTGTGGCTCAAGCCCATCAGAAGAAAATGGAGAGCTCAACTTTTTGTACTGCAAAAGAACTTGTAATTTTAGCGAGTCTTCTCCTCCTCCCCTGAGGGCTCCACATGGAATTTTGCCGTGAAGACACCAAGCAGCCTCTCACTGCCCCATGGCCAGGCACATCCACCAGGTACAAAAAGTTTCTCTGAAGCCAGGGGCTGCCAAGAAGAACCACCTTGGCATTTAATTTTTCTCCAGTGAACGGGGAAAGATAGTTTTTGGAAATAGATCAAAACTCCACCAAGGGTGAAAAAATGACCCTGCAGCTCTGGAAGGTTCCCCAACCCTAACATGGAGAGCTCCTGAAGCACAGCTCAGTGTCAGAGATGCCATCCCAGAGCAAATGGGTGACTGGGGGACAGCCATTTCCATTCCTGGGCAGGCAACACTTAAAAAGGATAAACAAGAGCTAGCCACACAGAGGAGCACACTGGTTTCTTTTGCTTTCCTTGACATGGAAAGTGGCCTGCATGCCACCTGACACTCAGGGATCACTTCCCAGGCTATGGGAAATGAGCTGGGAAAACACAAGCACAAACCTCCTGTGGTTTATATGTCTGCGTCAGGCGAGCCGTGCAGAATGCAAAGGCAAATCTTTCAATCCCCCCCTCTCCCCAGGCCTGAAAGGCCAGCACAGTGCTCCATTCAGAAGGGGATTTACCGCAGGGTTTGGAAAGCACCGAGTGCTAGACAGGAATCTTGCCCTGACTGAACCTACTCATAAGCCCTGCCATTAACAGGCAGTGCTGTGGAGAGCTGGTGGCACAGTGTGCTCAGCACAGAGCCGTAAGTCACAGCCCAGGTTTGCTGAACGAGCTGGGGACCAGCTGCATCCCTTTACTCCCTCAATAACACTCTGATACGGGCACATTTATTTTCCTGTTGAAGCAGCTCATGGAATAAATGCTGGTCCCATCCAAGGGGAGATTACTGGGGGAACAGATGTATGCTGCACTGCAAACAGTAAACTTATGGAGTCCTAATCCTACACAATACAATTTAGTTTCATACAAATCCCTCAAAGAAAGCACCACAAACTGCTCTGCAGCAGCAGGGACAGGAGCCTTGCTTGAGGCCACAGCAGTGCCAGCCCTATGCTTCCCAAGGCTGGCCCATCACTCTGAGATGTTTGCACAGCCTGTGCTCAGCTCATCCAGCTGGAACCCAACAGGATCCCCCCACGGGATGCCCTGAGCCTCCACTCCTGCTGGTAAAGTGCCTGGAGCTCCCAGGGCAGGCCCACTGTGCAGCCATTAACAGCACCGGTCCATCTCCTGCACACATCTGGGTCAGCAGCTCCCACACGGGGCAGGCCACGCACGGAGGCAAAGGTGAGTCTGGAAAAGCCTGAAACTTAAGAGCAATAAGGAACAAATTCATGCAGGCTCATAATGACAAGGCAAAAATAGGAAATTGGAACGAACAGGGCAGGGTGTAATAATGCAGCATTTAGCACGGGCAGCAGAGAACAGCAAATCAGTGTTTTTTAAGGGGTGACCTGAGGCAAGGAAGTGGCTCAGGGGAAAGAGAGGAGGGAGAGCTGTTCCAGTTAAATGGGCACAAGAGGAAGATCAATCCCCAACCATGGAAAGCTCCAAGGGGGCGGAGGGAGGGAGGAGAGGGGCTGAG
Organism: Melospiza georgiana; assembly: GCF_028018845.1. Lineage (NCBI taxonomy): Eukaryota > Metazoa > Chordata > Aves > Passeriformes > Passerellidae > Melospiza > Melospiza georgiana. The sequence continues at coordinate 3,621,614 of NC_080448.1, forward strand.
AGGAGCAGGGAGGGGGTGAGATGACACAGACGAGCACATTGGAGAGGTGGGATGAAGTAAATCTGAAAGGAGCATGGAAACCCAGGAAGATATTTTTTTTCAATTGATCATGAACAGCAAGAAGCTAGCAAGTTTTATTGGAAATGTAAAGGCTTCCTGTTTTATATCCTTGGCTTTAAATCTTCATTGGGAATCAGCACATGGCATTGGAAACAAAACCCACCCGTCGCCAAAGGCAGCTCGCTGCAATCGCTGTCTTGCTGGATCTTGCTTTAGTCAATAGCCCAGTGCTATGTCTTGTGCTGATTATTCAAGAGCCATTATGATATCAGTGAATGTCTCTGATTGCATTTAATTCAAGTAGGCAATATATTTTGAATTCAACTTGCTCTAGCAGTCCTCCGCTCTCCCTCCCCCGAAGTCTAACAGATCATTTAAAAGTGAGCAGGTCACATCCTGAGCTGTAGGTACTAACCATGTCATTTCTTCCTCTCCTAGGGGCTTTAAATCCTGCAACTGCTGCCCTGCCAGCGGGAGAGGTGACCCCACATTTGTCCTGCTCATCGCTGGCTAATAACCATTAGGGACAATGGCGCGGCTCCCACCTGCTGCCCAGGAGGAGCGCAGATCGCTCCCAGCGGGATGCCAGCGCTGACAATCTCCTCTCCTTTTCATTACAGGCTTTTGTCACTCTCTCACCCCCAGAAACTACTCAGGAGGGCTCTCGGGGAATTAAACTGCAGTGACAAAGTGGGTCCTACCCCCTCGCGAGTCAGCAAACACCGGCGAGGCTGAGGCCGCGCCGATGAACCGGCACCGGGATCGCCCTTCGCCGTGAGGGGACGCGGGCCGAGCCCGGCCGGGGGACACCGGGGACACCGGCCTTGGTGTGACAGCCTCAGCTCTCCCAACACGGGCTTGGGTCACTCGTTCTCCGAGGAGCCCCGGCCCCAGCAGCACTAACGGAGCTCTGCACCCCCGCAGCCCCTGGCGCCGGTGGGGCCGAACCGGTGAGCGGCCCCGCCATGGTCGGGGCTGGCGGACGGGAAGCCTCGGTCAGCTCCGGCCCAGAACACCAACCCCACACCTCCAGCCCTCCATGGGGCTGGCCTGGCCGCGGCACAACGGGGTCTCTGCCCCCAGCCCCAGAACGCTGGGCCGCGGGGCCTCTGTGCTCCAGGCTCCGCTGCACACGCTCCATCCTCAGCCCCTTTGCCAAGCACCCCCTCCGCCCGCGGCAGAGCAGCCAGCTCCCGCCGCCATCCCACAGCATCCCTGCCCCTCTCCAGCGCCTCCGCACATGGCAGGCCCAAGGAAGGGAAACGAATCCTGCAGCTCCATTTGCGGTGCAATATGGGCTGGTGGACATAAAATCAAGCAGCTCGGCTGGCCTGGCAGCCCCTCAGCCGGCATAAATCCGCGGCGGCCGGCGGGGCCGTGCCAGCGCTCCAGCTGCGGCACGAGGTGTATCCGTGTGCTCACACCAGCCCTTTGTACGGCTCTGCTCGCACTTCCCTGAAGCAGCAGCAGCCCAGCCTCGCACTGCGGTGAAGTATTAACTCATACCCAACACAGTTTGTCTCCGAGGACCCTCTTGGCCCCTTCGTCATCCTGTGCTGACATTTTAATCGCGCTTTTGTGGGAGCCGGCTGGCAGTTTGTCATCAGGAATGGCGCGGCGAGGGGCCAGCGCGGGCTGCTGGCTGCGCGGCTGCCGAGGGGAGCAGCCCATTCTGACAGACTGAGCAATAATCTGAACTTACTGCGCTGAGCCTGTGGGACACCAGCCGGGCCGCTTTATCTTCTTCATTAAAGTGCGCTCAAAAAAAAAATCCATTTTCCTTTAAAGTCTCAGGAACAGATGGAGTAAAATTAATTGCGCCATTAAGTCCCGATAGACAATACCAGAGTGGTTTTCTTTCAACAGTGCATGTGTGTTACAAAGTGCTCTTCGTAAAAGGCAATTACTGCAACATTTGCCATAAAATAAAGGTTGCTTTAATGGGCAATAAACACAGGCTTCAAATTTGGTATGAAATGGGTCTCCAAAGGGCGCTGTTATAGGCAGCTCAAAGGCACGACTGACTTTAGTATTTCTGCTCTGGCTCCAGCTCAGCTTGTTCGGAGAACAATGATTTCCACCCTTGGATATTTTCTGATGGAATTATGTACGCCATGGCAGCTCAGGCCAGGCCCTCGGAGCCACCTTTAGCTGGCTGGGCAGTGGTGGTCGGGCACTGCTGGCTGCCATCTGCCTGCTGGGACAGGGACCAGGAGGAGCAGGACCGGGCCCAGGCCAGGGCTGCTGCTTCTGCCGAGCAGAGAATAATAAAACCCCATTTCCTGACAGCAGATCCTTGCCAGTCTCCATTAACACTGGGTTTGTTTGATGCAAAGCCTGACATATTTATTTATATTTCTTTTTAACATAAAACACCCCGGAAAATGGATACCACATCCTTGCAAACAGAAGGAGGAGACTATAAAAATGTGTGTGGGCAGTGTTCAGAAAACAAGGAACAATGGCATTTTCCATGTTTTTTGCTCTCTGGGCACTAAAACCCAAACCCAGTCCTTACCCCACAACTCCCCATCAAACAGTTTATGACGGCACTGCTGAACACAGCTTCTGAACAGGCTTGTTTGAGGTCCTGAACAGAAACAACCCAGCAAATCTCCATCATTTGCACCAAATGGTACATTGTATTTGTCAACTTAACAGCCAGAGTCACCCTGGGAGTAAAACACTTCATGTGTAGGCAGCTTTCTGTCCCACAGAAGCACTGCTGACAGTATCAAGACAGATGTCTCACACACCCCACACGCTCTTCCTGCAATAACCTGTTAAAAATCCCCTCTTCTGCCTGGAACTCGTGTGGCTGTGCTGGGTGCAGCCACATCCCCACACACTTCTGGGTAGGAAAACAGTTCCTATCCGATTCTTGCTCAGATTTATTTGAAGAGGAGGGGAAATCATTTCAATTCATTGTATTTTCACATTCCAGTAATTACAAAGCGAGCATGACATACAAATGATCCATTAATTGAAATATGGGCTCTATGAGCTCCAATATTTATAGTGTAAATCCATATTTAATTAAATAAAGCCAATAATGCTCATTTCAAAGGGAACATTGAAGCTTTTTATTTAACCACGTGGTTGATGACTGCATGTGCTCATTTCTCAACACCTTTCAGTAAATCACCATGGCTGAGAGTGGTGGGGGATGAGGGGGTGTGGGATGGCTCACTGAAGATCCCCTAGGCCCCCAACAAGCAAGTCCCTGCTGCTGGAGGTACTTTCCATCACTGTTATTATACACCAGTGCTGCTGCTTGGTAATAGCATCAGTCAGCACCTCTGACTGAGCAGCTTTAATCACCCACTTAATTGCCTTAATCGCCTTTTACATAACTAAGAAATCACAACACTGCAATTGTCTGACTCTGACACACAGTAACATCAGGGGTGTGACATTAATGACGTAATTATATTAATTGCCAGGAGCTAATGTTTCAGGATCTCAAAGTAACAGACGCCAAGCCCCAAAGCCAGGGCTGCTGCTCCCTGGGCACCCACTGGGTGCAGAGCAAAAGCCAAGAGCAGTGGTGTGGGCAAGGGCAGCCCAGCAAAACGGGCTTCAGCACCCTGGCCACAGAAAGCCTGGCACCTCTCACTTTATGTCACATTTATGCACACACATTTCCATTGTTTTCTTTGATGCCTGGTGTTGAAGCCACAGTTCTGAGCTCACCATGACAATTACACAGTGCAGAACTGATAAAGCCCCAGTTCAGCTGGGCAGCTCTGCTTCATGACAAGGTCTGAGTGCTGCTCCACAGCAAATGGAGAACTTCTTACTTCCTTAGAACAGTTTTTCTTAATTTTAATCAGATTTTACCATGATGACCTTTTCCTTCAGTTGATGGGGATTCAGATGCTACTTTCCTTTATAGGAATTTTACCCCATTTGTCCTTGCAGCACCATCAACCATCCCTGCTATAGTGTTTGTAAACTTTAAACACCAATCTGTTCCTGTTAGTGGTCAGCTGGCAACATTAACCACTTTTATTCCTTGTAAAACAAAGGACAGTGTGCTTAGGGTGGCCTTGCTCCAGTGCAAGCAGATACAAGGTGTTTGCATAGGTGCAAGAAACCCACAGTTCTCTGCACTGACAGGCACTAAGATTGTGGTTTGATTGCACAATAAACCAGATTTGAGGGGGGCAGTTGCCTGGGGAAAAGCCCTGCAGCCTTCAAACTTGAAGTGCTGGTTGTGCATCAGCTCACACTGCCAAAGCAAAGTTCAAAAGAAGTTGATAGGTGAGTTTGTCCCAGCAAACGTTTTCCTGGAGGGAAGTATCATCTGTCATCTCGCAGTTAATGTAACACCAGCAGAGAGCAGAAAAGCCAACATAAACTTCTATCATATTTTTGGCTGAACAGAAGAAATGTAACCACAGAGCTACACCTGACTTGGATCAAATGAACATTGCTGGGGTGTTCTAGGAATGCACCACCAGTATTATGCATCCTGCAGCTACAGCCTTGACATGGCTCTCTATCTCCAACACATCCTAACACTGAGGTGTGAGGGCAGAGAGCATGTAGACAACACAGAAAGGATTATCTTTAGCCATCCACTGGATCCTCAGTGGCCTTAGCCTCAAATACATGACTCCAGTTTGTACAGGATCCCTGCTGGATTTAACCTTGTGCCTTCATTTAGCCCTCCAGTGCATATATCTACAGTGGATTTTCAAACCATTTTCAAAGCTCACTCTGTCCTCTGGCAGAGCTCTCTACCCTCATTGAAACCCTGAGTAAGCCCCAGGTGATGATTGCATCTAAAGCTTCTCTTGAGGAGCCCTGTACAAACTCATTCCATGGTGTGCATCCACACAGATCTGCAGGGGCTATGGACACTGGCTCTCCCTGCCAGAGACTCAAAGGTCTCAACTAATGATGAGAAAAGCCCTGCAAGATGAGCGTGTGGTGCCCATGGTGGCACTGGCACTGTCCCCTCCAGGGTAAAAATCCCCTTTGCCACGTCCTGAAGCCAACCCAAGCATGAATCCAAACCCACTGTGTGTTTTGTTGGCAAAGTGACTTTTGATGATGAATGAATTCTCAGAGTGCAACAAAACCTACAAGAAAAAACCCCCAAAAGAGATGGAATTTCCTGGCCCAAGGACCTATGGGCAGGAATTGAACTGTACACAGCAAGATGGAATAGGAAGGCTGGTGGGTGTGCTCTCAGATCCTCATTACCTGTCCCTCATGAGTCAGCCAAGGAGTGGAAATATTCTCCTCTGAGGTTTTGGCACAGGCCCTAATCATGCATTTCATGGAAGAAACCCCACTGCTCCTTCCAACCCCATCCTGGCCAGCATCAGCACAGGAGACAAGTGGCTGCCTCCAGCAGTGGCACACAGCAGTGAAGGGAGGTTTTATTGCTTCTTAAGCTCTATTTACAACTACTGCACCATCTCAAGAGCTAGAGAGGAGTCCTTAGTATGAGCTGCATGAAGTAAACAAGATGCTAAGAGCTTTCATGGCTTTTTAGTGCTAATGACAATTAATAATAAATGGATACTGCAATATCCTATCCAGTGAAAGGCTTCACAGGCATGCAACTTCCTGCACCCCCATGCTTATGGACCACTGGCTGTGTGAAAAGTGAGGCAAGGTAAAAGTTAAGGAAGTTAAAGAACAATGACTGGGAGCAGAATAACAGGACCAAGGTGCCCTAGGGCTGAGGTTTTCAGCAAAATCACAGAATCCCAGACTGTTGGGGTTGGAAGGGACCTTAAAGCCCATCCAGTCCCACCCCCTGCCATGTGAAGGGACACTCTCCACTCTCCCAGTGGAACAGGGATTCCTATTGCTGCCAGCCCCATCCAGCCTGGCCTTGGACACTTCCAGGGATGGGGCAGCCACAGCTTCTCTGGGCAGCCTAAACACGCCAGCCTTTCCCTGGTGGCTGTGGCAAGCTTGGTTTCTCTCTCTGCAGAGCAGCAGTTGTTAATGCCCCGTCTCCAGAGCCTCACACACCCTCCTGAGGAGCCCTTTGAGGTGGTGAAGGAGGTACACAGGAGAAAGAGTGCCCTACAGAAGCCCTCAGGCCCTGCAGAATTCATGCTTAGACTTCAGAGCTTGTTAATGAAATAAAAAAGAACAGGATCAAATGCCCACAAAAATAAACCCCACATAAATCTGTAGAACTCCCCCATTTCCAGAAGGGTCCTCACCTTTGCAGTTCTGCATTGCTGAATTCATAAATGTCTGACTCTTTATCCCTAGGAAGCTAATTATTATGAAAGGTCAAAATAAATAGCCACACTTGTACATAAAGCTGTTGTTAATATGGAGAAGTAGACAGCTCCAATTTACAGGCTATTTTGTTGTTATAATTACAGAGCTCCCTTCAGCAGTGAGTTTGTAACCATTTGGTTTAATTATGAGCTGAGGGGAAGAGGAGGGGGAGGAAGGACAGCCCTGTCCCTCCAGAACAGCATTTGCCCAGGTATCATGGAGTACACTGAGGATAAGCAAAGTCAGCTCCTGTGGGATTCCCTAAAGACCACAATGCTGGAGCCAGGCAAGCAGCTAGCAAAGGGTTAAGCTCAGCCCATTAGAAATGTCCTTTAGTGCTGGGTCTGTTTTTCCTTACAGAACATTAGGCTCAGTGGGGCAGGCACAAACCCCCGTGGTGCCCCCATTAAAAAAGATCAAGTCCCACATGTTGATATCACAGCTTCACCCATACTGTAATTTGTCTGACAGCAGCCAAGGCTGCTGGTCCTGCCCAGGGAGGACCAGGCTGCCTTTTAAAGAGAGAGACACAAATCCCTTTAAAAAAAAATAATTTTGTGGCCAGACAAACTGCTTAACAACATAAAGATGCAATAAACGTTCCTGCCACTCCTCTCCTCCCACTGGAAGTGGGATAAAGCCCAGCACAGTACAAAATAATCCCAGTAAAGGCACTGCCAGAACACTAACAAAATGCTCTGGTGCAGTCAAAGCATCGTCCTCTTTTTTTTCCCTCCCCTTTCTTTCTTTTTTTTTTTCTTAATGCCAAAGGCATTAAAAGAGATGAAAACCACTCCATTGAGCTAGGTGAAACGTTAATCCATTGGCCTTACTTTGCTGGGAAACCAGGGTTTGAATGAGGCCCAAGGCATAAATGAAATGAGTTTAGTGATCTCAGTTTAATTCTTAATAGGCCACAACAGGCACTGCAGATACAGAAGATACAATATTAGGAAATCAAACCCTTTCAGAATTGTTTTTTCCTTTCGGCTAACGAGGGTCAGGAGAGAATTAATACAGAAACTTAAACCTTAAGCCAACCTAAATAGCTCTCTATGCAGTCAGAGTGCAGGAGGAGCAGGGAGAGGCTGCCTGCAAGGCCCATGGGTGAGGAGCCATTCTGCAGCACAGCAGATGCTGGAAAAGCTGATCTGCAGAAAGTTTAGGCTCCATTCAAAGCACGGGAGGATTTCCAGTGACACCTCAGCAGGTTTGGAGTCCAGCCTACATAACTGCACAATCTGAGCAGTCCCACCAAAGCCCAAACTTCAGGGATGTTGGTGGCATCAGTCCTCAGGCCAACAGCACCTTGAAAGCCACAGACTGCTCCCCATAAACTGTAGTGGGAGGAAACAGACCCAGTCCAACTCCCTCCCTTACCTAGGATCATCCTCAGAATGTGCCAGAAATGCTGGGTAAAGAGATGCTTCCATCATGTTTACATGGGAATTTTAGTTCCTTGCAGAGTTTTCCTAGCAGCAGCTGTTGTAGTGGATAGATTTAGTGGGGGTCTCAGGTGGAAAGTCAAACCTTTTAAATGAAGATATTTTGTCAGTACTGAGAAATATCAATTTTGCTTTGCAGGAGGATAAGGTGTCACTGTTTTATTCTCACAAAAAAGGAAAGAAATAATGCATCAAGTCTGGATAACTGAGCCAAGAAGTAAAAAGCAAAGCCAAGAAGAAAGCAGCAAAGCAGTTTTTTCAGATATGTAATAAAAGTGAAATATTTTAAAGTGCAATGATGAAGTCCAGCTTTGAGCTCATTGCAGACAGAACAGTGGCTGAATTCTGAGCCAGCATCTTCCTAAATCCTCCTGGTTTCTGTGGCTCTCTCCTTGCCCTTTGGCAAGGGTCTTCTTGCTGTTCATTCTCCCACACTGGCAGGTCAGGAGCTGATCCCGTGAGTCTCAGCAGATTTACACCCCGGGGGCTGGGACACTCCTTCCCTGCCATCAAAGGCAGCGGTGTCATGTGCCAGGAGAGCCCAGCCAGCTCCTCCTGCCTCACACGGAGCTGGGCACGATGCGGGGCCATGCAGGGGCTGCAGTGTGCCAGCTCCCTTTGTCTGAGCTCAGCCCCTGTGCCCTCAGAGGAGACAGCAGAGGTGTCTGTGTGGTGCAGTTCTCCCAGGGCACTGCAGGAACGAGGGAGAGGAGAGCAGGATGAAGGCAGGAGGAAGATGAACAGGCTGGCAGCTGTAGGACCAGTCATGCAGCCCATTGCTCCACAGGCTCACCCTTCCCTCCTGCACCCCCAGGGCACTGCCCACACGCTCCTGTTGGCTCCTGAGCCTTGCTTTGCTGGGAAAAAGCAAAGTAAGCTCCAGTAAACACTGCACAGTGATCCTTCCCCATCCCTGAGCCACACACCAGGATAGCACTGCACCAAAACCCCCTTCTCTCATCCCTGTGGGCCAGCCCATGCCAAAAATCAAGCCAGGAAACAACAAGAAGGAAAGGCCCCTCCAGGCCTCAAACACCTCCAGCAGAGTTCACTAAGGTAACAGAAAGCAAATTCACAGCCTACAGAGATACAAGCACATAAATCCTTCAGGATGCTGTCTTATCTAGGCACACAGAAATTTAATCACCAAAGTCACTGCACAGTGGGGTGGTGAAATACATCTTAGTCTTGGTGCCTGTCAGAAAACAAGTTCTCCTTTTAAAATGTGCTGCAGCACATTGTGTGTATATATTTAGATGTACACATGTATATATGCTGTGTGTTTATAAATGTGGGTATAAATGCATGTATCACTTGTACAGATCTGTGGGTAATGGCCTCTCCAACCTGGTGGCCAAAGCACTATGTGAAGCAGTGTCCACAGTTGGACACAGAAGCATTAAAGTTGGTGGTGGATGGCTCCATTAACGTTCAATCCATGATTGCACCAAGGGAATAGGAATAATTTAAAAGTTTACCAAACAAATCAAGGCACGCTTGGCAATTCATTCCTAGGACTGAGTGCCCTGGGCTGGCATTCAGGAGTCCTTTCTGCACTGAGCGTGAGGCAGATGTGACTCCTGATGTTTTTGGTGACTGAAGATGTGGAAGTTGCTCAGCGCAGCCATGCCAGATGGCCTCCCCCCATCCCTATGGTGGGACAGATTGTGGGTTCAGCTCAGCCCCAGTGCCACAGCCTCCTAAGGGGGTCCTTCCCATTAACCTCAGTTTGGGGGGTCACATACAGATCATAAAGCCAACAGAAGACTGCAAATGAAATCACAGCAGTTGGGGAAAGAAAGATTGAGAAACTTTTACTAGGGACTCTGTGGACAGACAAGGAAAACCAAGGCATGTAAAACATAGTCCAAACCAAAAGTAGGAACAGTTTTTGGGTGGTGCCTCTTTAACCTTTTCAACCCTTTCAATCCACAATAATTATTTTTCACTCTATTCTGCTTGGTGCTGTCCTGTGGCTTCAGGAAACACCAAATGTGTTTGCCTAAAGAACAGGCTTCAGAGTTAACCAAGATGTAGTCCACACTGATAATGTATTCCTGTGCATAACGGCCTGGAAGTGCTGTATTCATGTATGAGCTTTCTCCGAATTATTTATTAATGGAAGAGATCATATACAATATTGCTCCTTAATATGCCTGAAAGACTCCCATAAACACACAGAACCTCACTCTGCTCTTTGCACAGGCACAGGAGCCCTGAGTGCAGCCATGTTACACCAGCACTAAACTCCAGCAGGGAGGGAGGAAATCAGGAATGTGTCAGGCAGGAACGTGGCTCCCTGGGCTCCAGGCTGGCAGCACGTGAACGTGCAGCCACCGTGCTGTCACATCACACCGGGTTGCCATGGAGATAATTGCAATGTCATAACTAAAGGCTAATGTCAGCACCAGGTTTCACGAGGAAATGATTGGATTGTATTTTTAATTTACCCCCAAATTATTGCAGCTCCTCCATCGGGAAGAAAATGAGAATTGTATATTTAATTTTTTGACAGCAACGGAGCAGAATGTTGTGGTTTAGGAGCTGGAAGTTTTTGCATCACTGTGTTTTTCTGAAGGTGTTCTCAGGTGTTTCTATACACAACTGTATTGAGACAGCAAGACAGAACTCACAGGCTACACATACATAATAATAATAATAATATACTTATAGATTATGCTGCATACACTGCTCTCCTAGCCTGAGCCTCATTTAGCAACTCTAACTGTTTTATTAACAATATTAATCAATACTTTCAAAATGCTCTCTTGACCTGAGAGTTGTTAAGCTGCTCTCTGGTAAAAACACATGAAACAAAATGAAATTTTAAATTATCTTCACACTTGTTCTAACATGCTCTTTGCCCTTTCTGCCTGAACTGGTGCCTTCCAAGCTCCTGAGCTAAATCCAGGCCAGCATGGGGCCAAACTGCTGTTTTCTTTGGGACTAACTTCAAAGCCAATAAGCTTTTGCACAGCTCCAGTCCCCTGGATGCTGGGAGTGAGCTGTGGAGCTGGGCTGATGGCAGCACTGTCAGCAGACAGGGAGCTTGGCCAGGTGGGACCAGCCTTGCTGGAAGTGCACACATGGCATCATTCACAGCCCAAGAGAATCAATTCTGTCATTGGGGCAAAAGCAGCTTCACCAAAAGCTCTGCTGTGCAGCCCATTCTGAATGCAAGAGTCAAAACCACCGTGCAAAGGCACTAAAGAGTGAAGAGAATAAACCTGGATCCCTGCAAAACAGATGCAAGACAGGCAAATGTTCATCTCAGCCTGCTGTCATTAACACCGCTTGCTTGTTACATGGAGAAATGATTATTGCAAACAGGATACAGAGTCAGCCCATGGAGGTTTTACTGCTGGTGAAACCCAGATGTGTCACCTGTGTCACACAGGACATGGATGCTCTGGTTGTGCATGTCCCACCTTCCTGCACTCAACATTTCCCATTCCTGGTGAGCACCAGGTGTCCCACAAATCACACCCATGGCCTCCTGCAGCAGGGCTGTGTCCCACCTCAGTGAGCACACAATGTTTGGGTTGGAGGGACCTCAAAGCCCATCCAGTGCCACCCCTGCCATGGCAGGGACACCTCCCACCATCCCAGGCTGCTCCCAGCCCTGCCCAGCCTGGCCTTGGGCACTGCCAGGGATGCAGGGGCAGCCTCAGCTCCTCCAGGCAAGCCCCAGAGCAGAGCTGCAGCTGCACAGATATGATCAACAGCCACAAGAAGGAGAAAGAATGAGGAAAGAAAGATAAATGCACAGAATCTCTAAGTTGGCTTAAAAGGAAAACTGAAACAAAGGTAAAGGAAATTCTTTTGGAAATGTTGCTGTTCTCTAATTGTTGGCAACTTGGGTTTGATGCATAAGGAGGAGAAAATGGTCTAAAATTATAGTAATCTTTAACTCTGCTAATACAATTACCCTTCTCCTCCCTCATATTAGATGTCTTTGCTGCCCACAGTGAATTCCAGGTGATAAATAGCAGAGCATTTTCCAAAATCAAAATCCTTGTTCAGATCAATTGCACCCAAAACCCGAATGATGACACACAAAGTGCTCACTTTTTCTGGCAGTTTAATGCTGAAGAATTTATTCCCATTGTCAGTACAGTATGGATTATTTGACTATTAGGAGGATATACATTAAAATACAATGTATCTAACGTATAAAACGTAATGACTGCAGTGAGAGCAACATCACATTTGAGTAGAGAAGCAGAAGTAGGCTCTGTTGGAAGCAATTTGGCCCAGTTTGGAAAAACTAGCTGTTAAAAATCACAGGCAAATCCCAAACTGGCTGTCAGCAGCTCCCTTCAGCAAGCTCTGCTTCTTGCCTCTGCTGCTGTGGCCAAGCTGAGCCCAGCATTGCCCCTTTCCTTCCCTGAGCACTCAGGCCTGAGCACCAAAGCCTCATTCCCTTTCCATGCCCCACTGACCCCCTCATCCTGCCCATCTGGGAAATCTCTGAGCAGAAGGGTTCTCCTGCAGAATAAACTCAGCTTTAAGGATGCCACCACCCCCTTGGAGCCACAACATTGTTTCTTCTGTCTCACACGGGATCGCTAGAAGAAAAATGAGCACATGGGGAAAGGTACCAATTTAGCACATGACCGAAAAAGAAGGCACAATGGTGTGAAAGTCAGCCAGTAATAAGTAAGCTGCACTTCCATAATTTCATAGGAAAATCCTTGGGGCACAGCCAGATTCTGAAAGAAGAAGGCTGTATTTATAGCAATCAGTGTGGTTTGACATATTTCCCCTAATATGCTAAATTACTCCTTCACTATCATCATAACTTCCCCTCAGTCATTCCTCAGCATCTCCTATTAGCCTGGCCTGAAAGCACTTAGGGAGCTTCTCCGGCTGTGACCTCTTTAAAAACGCGTTAATTCCGACAGCAGCGCCGCAATTACCCTGCCCGGGGCTGCGAGAGCGCGGGGCTGCCGGGCTGCAGCTCGGTCTGCCGCTCCTCATCCCTGTCCTTCTGTCCTTCCTCACCCCTGTGCCCAGCTGGGGTCACCCAGTGCCGGGAGGAGCGAGTCCCTCAGCCTGGCACACAGCCATAGCCCCGGAGCAGCCCCGAGCAGCCCCTGGGAATCCTCAGCCATTCCTGATCCCTGTCCTTGTGTCCCTCCTCACCCCTGTGCCCGGCTGGGGTCACTCTGTGCCACTGTCCCTCAGCCTGGCACAGAGCCAGGCCTGGAGGAGCCCCGGGCACGGGCATGAACCACAGACCCGCAGCAGCTCCTGGGAATCCTCAGCTGTTCCTAATCCCTGTCCTTGTGTCCCTCCTCACCCCTGTGCCCAGCTGGGGTCACTCAGTGCCAGTGTCCCTCAGCCTGGCACACAGCCATGGCCTGGAGGAGCCCCGGGCACGGGCATGAACCACAGACCCCCAGCAGCCCCGGGGAATCCTCAGCCATTCCTGATCCCTGTCCTTGTGTCCCTGCTCACCCTGTGCCCAGCTGGGGTCACTCAGTGCCAGTAGGAGCGAATCCCTCAGCCTGGCACACAGCCATAGCCCCGGAGCAGCCCCGAGCAGCACCTGGGAATCCTCAGCCATTCCTGATCCCTGTCCTTGTGTCCCTGCCCACCCTGTGCCCAGCTGGGGTCACCCAGTGCCAGCGTCCCTCAGCCTGGCACACAGCCATGGCCTGGAGGAGCCCCGGGCACGGGCATGAACCACAGACCCGCAGCAGCTCCTGGGAATCCTCAGCTGTTCCTAATCCCTGTCCTTGTGTCCCTCCTCACCCCTGTGCCCAGCTGGGGTCACTCAGTGCCAGCGTCCCTCAGCCTGGCACACAGCCATGGCCCTGGAGCAGCGGCCGCTCTCCTGCTCTTCTGGGATGCCCCAGGCCCAGGCATGAAGCAGAGACCCCCAGCAGCCCCTGGCAATCCTCAGCTGCACCCTCAGCTCCAGCACTGCGCCCTGGACAATTTTATGGATGACTTGCACAGTCCGTGGTTATACAGAGCTACCACTACGAGCCATTTATTTAACAACTTGCCCTGACTTCTCACTCGTGATGATGTCCAGAAGTCCCACTCGAGCTCCTGGCTCTGCTGTGTGACACTCTGTGTGCATCTGTAGGGAAACAAAGTCCTTGCCCTGAAGAATCTAAACTCTGAAGAGGCAAATGTGTTATGATGAAGCATGTCAAACCTGATCACCATCCAGCATCTCTGCGTTTGCCTCTGCTCATCCTTCCCAGCCAGCCTCAAAAGAACAGTCATTACAGCCCTGCACAAGTTCTGTGTGGCAGTCGCTGGCTTGTGTGAATAATGATGTTTAGTATTTTATCAGGTTATTCCATAACAAATACACCCAGTGATACTTTTATAATGATCATCTCAACACTCTGCTGCGCTCTCCTCAAAATACTAAGTGACAATAACGTAGTTCTGATGTTATTTTTTAAGCCACCTGCATTCTCACATCAAACAGAGACTTTTCCTGTAGAGCCAGAACTGGAAAAAGAATAATACCCTTTTTTTTAAGGAAGGGGTGTGGGGGGAAAGAAATAAAATCATGCTTCTTCAACCTTTTTTCCTCCCGCTACTCGGGTGCTTGTCTTTAATGAGCAGCTCCAAATGACAGCTTTAATCACTGCCTCTGGCCACTGAAAGAGGCCGCTAATGATAGGAAAGAACAGAGGACCATTTGCATCAATCAGCTCTAGTCTAAATCACTTTTTATGATAATGCATCCAAGCGAAGAAGAACGTCTCTGATGTCTCCTGCATGATGATGTACCACAGTGCTGTCTCCTCATCTCAGACCTCCACATAAATCTCTTAAAGATGCACACACACCCCACCCTGTGCTGCCAGCGCTGGCCCTCGTTTTCTACACCATTAATGATCTACCACCAGGGTAGAGTCAGGAGAGGTTAAGCAATCAGTTCATTCAGTTTTCACTTTCTGCCGGGGATGCCCACTGCTCCGGGAGGAGGGGAGGGGAATGCACGGACAATGCCTGGGCTGTCAAACAAATACAAATTCGGGATCCACAAAATTCCCGGTTTGCCACCCGTTACCATCAGGGGCTGGCAGAGAAAAAACCCATTGGGCAGAATCCGGAGGGGGCTGCCTGCTAGAGCATTACAGCTCTTCCACACAGAGAACTGAACTGCTGCTAAAGCTTTGCTCTTGTGAGCACACTTTATTTACACAGGAGTGCTTTCAGAGTGACTAATCCCATAAGCACAGATTACTCCCCCACCCACGGAAGGGTTTATGGGATCAAGTTCTGTAACAGTAAAGCAGAAGACCTGGTCCTGCACATGACAGTGCCCTGATTAGATGCTGGCCTGAGACAAGATCTGGACTGAAATTCTGACAGGCTGAGGCCCCATGCCCAAACCAGCTCTGCAAACAGAGCCCCAGCAGCTCCTCATCTCCCCAGGCTGCAGCTCTGTGTGTGAAGAGTTTCAGGGCCACAAGACCCATAAGCACACACCCATATATTCTGTACAGTCCATGCAGACACCCAGGTCCTGCACAAACACACCCTGACATGGCTGAGACTCCTGGGCACTTCTGCCCAAAAGCACCAAAGCAAACAGAGGTCCCACAAGCAAGGCTGAGGTCCCACAAGCATGACTGAAGTCCCACAAGCAAGGCTGAGGTCCCACAAGCAAGGCTGAGGTCCCACAGCAACCCCCACTGCAGGGGTGAGATTTTCCCAAGCTCCCCCAACCAGCTCTATGTGGAAACAGGGAATTCAGGCTGGACTGGTCCCTGATTGCCTCCGGCTCCCTCAGTGCCCCCAGGCTGGTGCTGCTGGCTGACCCAGTGACCCATGGGCTGCTGGTGAGCACTGGGGAGCTCACAACACCCTCCTGCCAGGCAGGGCCTGAGTCAAAACAGCCTCCCCATGTCAAAGCAAACTAATGGATGCATATAAATACACAGGGCTGCTTTTATTGTTTCCCTGAAATAAGGGAGAAAAGAGAAGACAATGTTCATTTGGTTTTGGAGTTTCTCCTAGCTGGCAGAATGCTGGGTGCAGGAAATGACACCCATTTCCCTGGCAAGTGCTCACAGCCCTCAGTGTGATCCTCCAGCCCTGCCTGGAGAGGCCATGGGGGCAATGCCCAGGACTTTATGCTCCTGTAGCTTTGACTGACACTTCTCAGGACATGCTAATCACCTTTCAGGGAAAAAGAGAGGGAAAAGGTCCCCAAATAGGCAATTTTATTTAATCTACTGATGTTAATAAAAAAAATTCTTTTTGCTTACGGAAACAGGCTAACCTCTGCAGGGCTTAATCTTCCCCAGCAAAGGGGGCTCACCATGCTAGCTGAAGCATGGACACTTTTAATCTCCTGATTAAAACCAGGACTACTGTGACTGTATTTATCAGGAGTAAAGGATGAAGGAGAGGGATTTATTTAGAGGGAGCAAAATGCTAACTGAAAATTATGATACCACAATTCTCTAGATGAAAAATCCTTCCAAGAAAATTGCCTTTTTAGCAAGACATTGGGTTCTGGTGGATCATTCAGGCCACACGTGGGCGAAATCACTGGGGCTCCCAGTAAAGCCTGTGGTTTTTGGTGGAAGGTGGCCAGGCTGGTCCCAGCAATCTGATACCAGGGTCCAGAACAGCTAATGGGAACACTCACAATGGCTTCAGTGGGCTCTGGACTGGGGCTTTAGTAAAGGCAATTAAAAAAAAAAAAAAAGAAAAAGAAAAAAAAAAAAAAAAAGACCAGAGCAGTATACAACAGCTGTAGTCCTCCTAAGCCTTTCTTTTTTGCAAATGCTTCCCTTGGCGGCTTTATTTCATTTTATTATAATAAACTTCAAAAGGTGTATTTGATCTGCCAGCATTTTTTTCCCTGTCCACCAGGAGTTCATTTCAGCTGTGCAAGGCAGCAAATACTGTACATTAGGTTAATTTTCATTTCAGCTGTACAACATACATTATTGTTTCACTGCTTGGCTTAAGTGAACTCCTGGTGGATACAGTCAAAACCATACCAGCAGATCAAATGTACTCTTTGAAGTTCCCTACAATGAAACATATTTAAAAAAAAAAAAAGAAAAAAAAAGGAAAAAGCTTTTAGAAAGCTTTAAAATATCCTGAATTGTTTGGAGCATTTTAATGTTTTGGCTTGTCCCTTCTAAAACCAAGTAATGAGAAATTTCATGCTGTCCATCATCCTCTCCAGCTTTTACTCCCAGAAGAAGTTATATTATGGATGAAGTATAAATTAATCTCTTTGCTGAATAGTTTAACTTAAATGAGCTTGAGGTGATTACAAACCACATCAGCAGATGCTGTATATGGTGGCTTTAAAGTAAAAAACCGAAAGCCACTGACACTGGCGTGATCTGAAGGCATGCCTCTGAAGTCTACAAACCATCTCCAACTGCAGTCCAGGAACATGCTGAATTTCATTATAAATCTCAGTGAGTGGAACACAGCCTTTGAAAATGGCACCATGGAATTCCCTCCTGGTCATAAGGCCTCCCCCAAGTCCCCAAGGATCCTGCCCCTTCCCTTGTGGATTTCCATTGGTTAGGTTGAATTATCCTTTTGTTTTCTTCATGCCCCATCTCATCCTGACTCATTTTACTGAGCCAGCACAGAGTACAGCCCATGAAAGGGCACCAAACTACACCTGGGAAAGGCTGGAAGCTCCTACACCAACTTCACCACCAGGAGATTGTGATAGGGAACTGCATCCCAATGCACACACTCCTCAGCACTTGGAGGAGACAACCTGACCCTGGCTTCAGGCAAACTGCACTCGTTTCTCATTTGAGAACACATAAAGCTTGTGATTAAACAGGATTAACCCAACAGGATCAGGTCTCTAGAAGAAAGTGGTTTCACTAACAAGTTGTTAGAGAAGAGCCCAAGGGCATTGGGAGGCTCACAGATTATCACCAGTGGAACAAATGTCAGAGATGTTCAACCAGAGCCCAGTGAGCTGAGTGTCTGTGCTCTGGGGGGATTTCCCAAGCGAAAGGAGTGCAGTGCTTTCACATCCTGGAGGTGCCCGTGGCACCCCTGCACCCCTGCCCAGCACCCACCTTCCCTGGTGCTCCCAGCAGCTCCTGCCACCCCTGCTGACACCCCAGGGTGGGCAGAGTGTAAACGGCTCCAGCCTTCTGCCAGGGATTGACAGCACTGCGCTTCCCTCCCGTCATCATCTCACTGCCAACATCCCATCTTGGACCAAGTAATGAGCATTTCAAACACCCCCCACAGAAAGCAGGAAAAACAAGACACTTTGTGTACACCATTAGTTTTATGCATCTTGCAAATGCAGTTCCCCAGCTCGAAAATCTCCCACAGCTTTTGCTTCACTTTGAACAAAATCACGATGGACTTCTGATGAATAGCTCAGCTCAAAATACACTTGGAGGCTTTTCCTTGAATTCTGACTTGGGAGTAAATAACCTGCAGTGAAGCTAATTGTATTGAAAATTCAGAATATTGAGGAAATGTTACATGTGATAAATATTTACCCTAAAGGAATTCAAAGGGAGTCTGTAACAATTTATTTCTAACCAATACCAACTAATATTAAATTGCAGGGAAAATGCAGCCCCAAACCCTATATTTTTCCAACTTGTACTAATGATTGTTCTTTGTGAAAAATGCCAGACAACAATATCCTTTAACCATACACAACCATGTGGGTTCATACTCCACGTTAGCATTTTTCATCCCAACGTCCTCTGCAAAACAAGGGATTGATGCTGCTTTCACTTAAATTGGTGTAACTAATTAGACCCAACTAGAATTACTCCTGATCCTATTCATGTAAACAGTCTTGATGACTTCAGTGGTGCTATTAGTGAAAATAAGGACTCACACAGAGCAAGGATTTATGGGCTCCAATCCTCTCTATTTGAAGCCTCAGTAAAATGCAGCCAATTCCAATGCAGAAGGAGAAAGCTGAGCTGTGCACAGCTGAGCAGTGGAAGAGGAAAAAAAGGGGAACATTTTTGGCCAAATAAATTGGGAGAGAAATCACTCTGTGAAAGAACTGTCAAATAAGAGACCTGGTACAGAGATTTTCAAAAGAGGCACCTGGGGAGAGGCAGGGAAATTCAGAAGGCACCACAGCCACTGGAGGCTGCGAGCGCTCAGCACCCCACGGCTTCCACCAGAGCCCTCACTTGAGAAAGGTATTTGAGAATGTTGATCCACACAGGACTTTTCCTTTAAGCTTAAACCAGGGAGGACACGCATGGGAATGTAAATGGTTTCATTCTGGGCTTGAAAATTCAGATCAGCTTTGTGTTTCAAATGAAGCAGTTCATCCAGCCATTGCAGTGCCTAAATTCAGTCCCTCAAGCTAATGCTAAAGCAGATGATTACAAAATAAAAGGTTCTCCTAAAAAAAAAAAAAAAGGAAGAGGGGGAGAAACTATAATAATCACTACCAGAAAACATCTGTTTTTAAATGAGGTGTTTTTGATCTACACTGTTTGTGATGCAAGAGGAAGGCTTTGCCATCCATATGACAACCAGATCTTCATTTTGTTGGGATTAGGGGTCAGCACCGGGGACTGGGGGAGGGAAGAATGAGAAGGGAGCAGGAGAAAGATTCCTCTAATAAATGCCAGGACACTTTGTAAATACAGCCTACAGACTACGAGCCACAAGTCCACTCTCAATGTTTCTGCATGATTTATATGAGAATAGATCAATTAGAAGTTGAATGTTTTATCTCATTTGATGCATGAGAGGCTTCTCTTCAAACACCCTTAATTTTACACCAAGAGTAGGTTCAAAATGAAGATGCTGCAAACACAGACACTTAAGAATTGTCATTTCACACAGAGAAGTTCTGCTTCTATTCATCATTTCTGTAGCTGAAACTGTTTCAGAATAGACAACATCATCAGGGTCTTCGCTCCCTGACAGCAGCAGAGACAGAGCAGAGACCTGACTCTGCCACCAGCAGACCAAGAACAGAATTGACCAAGTTTCCAACTCTTGTTCCCAGGCTTTTCAAATCAAGTTAAATGGTCTGAAGGGAAAAAATAAGAGAAAGGGATAGTCTTTTACCCAAGAATCAAGTCTGAGCTCATCCTGCAGCAAGTGAAGAACATCTTGATGTGGAGAGAGCCCTACAGTGCTGAGACAAGCTGGCTCTGCACCAGTTGCTTTTTCATCTCCATTCACCCATGGCTGTGGCATTTCAGCTGACAGTGCTTCAGGCCACTCCTCCCCGGAATGACTGGAATTGGTTTTCTGATCTGACAGAGTAAAGGGGCTCAAAAATGCTTGAAGATGTTCAGGTAAAGGTTTAGAGTAGCTCAGATTATATTCCTGCAAGGGTACTTGCTATACATGCTAACTTGGCAGTCATGTCTGTTTGCCTGCTGTGCCAGAAACTATGTAAAAAAAAAAAATCTGGTTTATTCACACATATGCACAAGTTCCTCCCAGCTCTGGATCCCATGGAAAGCAAGTACCTCAAAGCACATTTCCTTGGAGGATTTTGTCTGACCCACCCCTCTTGTCACCACCTTTCCTCTAAGATTCTCTCTCCT
This sequence comes from Melospiza georgiana, assembly GCF_028018845.1. Taxonomy (NCBI): domain Eukaryota; kingdom Metazoa; phylum Chordata; class Aves; order Passeriformes; family Passerellidae; genus Melospiza; species Melospiza georgiana. The sequence continues at coordinate 3,641,901 of NC_080448.1, forward strand.
CAACACAGCTGAAAAATATTGCCTTAGAAATATCTTTGTATCATTTCATTTTCCTGCATCTTCTCATTGCTCACAAGAAATTCAGAAATCACATCCAACACATGAAAGGGAAGTTTCAGATTCCAGGAAACATGAGGAACACAATTCAAGCATTGCATTTCCTCCTGCACCATGAAAGAGTACAAGGACAGAAGTTTATTTTTCACTGAGAGTGACACAAGCATCTGACAACCTGCATTATAATGAACATAATTATTTGAATGTTGTGTTTAACATTGCTCCTTATCTTTCCCAGTGCACACAGCAGTGTATGGTAGGGTGAGCAGGGTAAGTGAATACATCACTCCTTCCCTCCTCCTGCTCCCCTTGCGCTTTAACCGTACACAAGAGCGCGCGATTAAAACGGCTTAATTAATCCTCAGGCTTGAAAGGATGGCAGCAGCAGTGTTCAACTCGTGTACAAATGCATGCAACCACTTCCAAAGGACATCCTGAGCATCTCCTGAAGTGCCCGAAGAAGGAAACTCCGCTGTTATCTTTGTACCTGCACTCAAGATCAGGGATAAGGAGCGGGGTCCTGCCAGGACCCAAGGGCAGCACAGACCCTGCTCATGTTTTGTGCCCAAGGATCTCTCCCAGGACACTATCCAGGCATGCATTCATGGAAGAACAGAAATTCACACAGCTTCTCTGCTACATGAGCTACACGTTCTTCCTATTTCCCTCTGATTCCCCAGACAACTGGCAGCCACCCAGTTACACACCTTAGAGGCCAAGATGAACTTTGCCATTTCCATTCCTTCATAAAGGCCCAACCATGCATTTCAGATCCTGGACCCACTGTGGACATCCTTACCTTTGTCACCTGGTGATTAAAGCCACAACAACATGCTCTCTGTGGGTCAGTTGGAAATTTGAGCTGGAGGAAAAGGCTGCTGCCTACTCATTAAGTGGTGTGTCACAGGGAAAGCTGATTACAGCCAAGCTCCCAAATCTGTGTTGGCTTCTGATTAGTTTTCTGGTAGAATTAAGGTTTTGCTTTTGACCTACAAAGCAGTGAATGCTTTGGGCACTAATTACTTAAAAGCTCACTCCTCCCTCGGTGCAATAACGTGACAAGCTGTGGTTAGTGGGTGTTCTCGAGCTGACAGTCCCTTGGGGGTTGTTTCACTGCAGAGTGAACTTAAATAACTCAAGTCCTATCAACACACAGGAGCCCTTAACTCAGAGCACAGACAAGCTCTTTAATTCTTTCATCCAGGGACATAAGCTAAGCCTTGCAGGCTGCAGGCTCTTGGCTGGTGTGACAGATCAGCCCGGGAGCAGCAGGAGGGACGCGCTGGGAGCGGCTCGGTGCTGTCACCGAACTGCTCGGGCTCCCTGGGGACAGAGGAGGGCTCCACCCTGAGCTGGGAGCTCCTGCTGCCCCAGGAGCATCCCCTGGTTGAAGTGGGAAAGTCCTGAGCAGGGATGGCCACAGTGTGGTGCTGAGCTGGGGCTGCAACAGGTTACTTTGGTGAACTCTGTAAAGAGGACATAAAAATGGAAAGTCTTAGCTCAGGTGGCACCAGTCTTGACCAGGGGCACCTCTTGCTGTTAAATGCCCTGAGTTTATTGGACCTTCCTACAAAATCCATCTTTCCTCTTGGGATGGATGAGAGACTTCACATGGCTGGTTATGATACTGTGACTGCTCTGCCCTTTCAGCTCCTGCTGCCCAGCACCCAATTAACTCTCATCACAGCTGTGGGAGAAGAGGCCAGCAGGAATTTGTATCAATTTTGCACATTTTGAAAACATAACACAGATTCAAGGTAACATTACATAACATATATTTTCAAGTAACATTGTCCCCAGGTCCACCAGCTGTCCATCATCTATCCAGCGGTAACTCAAGCAGCAGTTCCCAAGATTGTTGTCACAGAATCCCAAAATGATTTGGGTTGGAAGGGACCTTAAACCACATCCCATTTCCCCCCAGCCATGGCAGGGACACCTCCCACCATCCCAGGCTGCTCCCAGCCCTGCCCAGCCTGGCCTTGGGCACTGCCAGGGATCCAGGGGCAGCCACAGCTGTGCCAGGGCCTGCCCACCCTCACAGGGAACAATTCCTGATTCCCAATATCCAGGCTAAGTCTCAGATACAATTCCTAAACCCCAACTGAACATTTGTCAGTCAGTAATAGCTCTCAGATGTTGACAATGCAATCCAGTTCACTTCTGAAGTTCAGATAGGATAAAAAAAAGTCAGTTTAATCATGGAAACCTCCTGTATCTGCTTCAAGTCTGATACCAGCTGTTAAAAACAGGTTTAAACCACACACTTCCTTCAAAGACAGAAAAATATTTATCTGTCATCAGTTTTTGCACTACAATTACTATACTCAAGGACAATGAACACTAGGGATAATCCAATACTTCCAGGTTCCATGGTACTGAAGTGTGTTCTCTCTCTCTCTAGGTTTTCAATCCCACATATTCAAGATGGGAAAGCTCTTTTCTTTTGTTCTTCACGCTGTCCTGGGCTCTGCTGGTGCTGTCTTATTAAAATCAGGTTAACACAGACTCATTTCTCAGAGGCCACTTGTTCATCACGCAGGTGTCACATGCTTTGCTAAATTTCACTGCTCCACTTCTGACAGAATCCAACCCCCCAGACCAGAGCCGAACCTCAGAGCACAGATTTGCTTTTTATTCTGAGCCCCTGCGTCATCAACTGGTTATTTAAAACTTTGTTCCGAGAGGCCAAGCCCAGGAGGCCAAGACTTTCCACTTAATAGGAGTGAACAAACTCCTCAGGTTGTTATTATGTGTCTGCTTCTGCATCATCATTAGCAACAATGATTTATAGCTCAGAAAGGCTCTCTGTCCCACAAGGTTCCTGTTTTCACTCAATGTGTAACACACATGCAGGGCAATGGGGGCATCCCTGGCATGGGGAGCCACAGGAGCTTATGGAGGGTTTATCAATAAGTGCTACAAACTGTAAAACTTGCAATATAGATGGTAAAATACTATTAAAAAGAGCTATAAAAGTAAGTCATTGTAATTTGAGGTTAGTAATATTGCAGTTACCCCTGGCTAGAGCTCTTGGCATTGTTAGGTGTAATATATAGAAGCTTACACAGCCCAGACAGAATTAAACACACACAGCTTATGGACTGCACAGGAGTTCTCAGGAGAACCAGTTTTGATCAAAGAGTTCTGACTCCTTCCAGCCCCCAACTTCCTCTTCAGGGGGTGCCAGGTGAACAAAACAACCCTTTGAGCTGGGTTTTGGGCTGAGACTCTCACCCTGACACTGCTCAGACCCCAGTGCTCTGCCCCAGGCTCAGCCTCTCCTGCACAGCCCCAGGGAAGGTTTGTACCCAACACTGCCTTGCAGGGGTGAAATGTTTGTCACCCTGGGCAAACAAGTGAAAGAGAACACTGTGCCCACCTCACCTGGGCTTTTAAAGTTTAAATACTCTGTTAAAAAGTCACATTGGCTTTGGATTTAAAAAAAAGGGGAAAGTCTCATCAGAAAGGAGTTTTTGTCACCACCCCTGTTCAGATCACACCTTTAGAGAGCAAAGCCCCTGCCTGCATCTCCAAGCAGTGGCTGCAGGCTGTGCATTCAATTCCTCACCAGATTCCCCCACTGTTCCCCTCTCAGCTGAGACTCCACATCACTTAAAATAACTCCACAGAGACTTTCACAGCACACTGGACCTTACTCCAGCTCTCTTAGACAAAACACAGCAAAACAGCACTATAATTACACCAACTCTTAATTAAACTGAAGAATGTAAAGCACCTCCAGTGTTTTTATTACCAGCAGCAGTGCCATTCTATCAGGATGACAGACTTGCATGTATTACGGAGCCCCTAATTAGCAATTGCTTTCCTGGTTAATAACTACTGAAATGCTATCAGGAAATATGTTTAAAGTACAGATTGCCATGCCAGGAGATGGGGCAGCAGTGGCTGGAGTGGGAGGGCAGCAGCTGGGTCAGAGCCTGCTCTTGCCTTGCAGCAATCCCAGATCCTTGCACAAGGCAGGGGTGGCTGCTGGGATTCTCCTCCCATCTCAGAGCTGTTGGACCTGGGAGCTTGGCATCCTCCCAGCCTGCTGATGGGGCAGTGTCCCAGCCTGTTCCCATCCTGTTCCCACTGCTCCCAGGAGCTCTCTGCCCCTCTGTTGCCCAGCTCACATTCTCCCCATCCTCCAAAGAGGTGCCAGAAACCCTGATGGCACTTTTGGCTGGGCCAAAGGACAGCCACTCCATCGGTGTCCATCAGGGGAAGGGACTCCTGTTATCCCACTGCAAATCCCCACGGAGGAGCACTTTTCTCATGATTTCTGCCCATTTTCACATGGTTATGTGAAAACCTTGGCAAGTAGTTCTTGCCTCATAGTTGCAAGAACCACTCTGAGAACACAAACTGAGGACCTGGACACCCAGCAGAGGATGGGTGGGGGCAGTGGGACCTGGCCTGGCACTGGGACACCCATGGTGGTGGGTGGTGGTGGCTCTTCCCTGCACATGGACTCTCTTATTCCTGGAAACTCCACTGCTGTGACAGAGTTAACCTGGATTTCAACCACAGCAGGAACAAATGTGACTCAGATTCCTCACAGTCACTCATGGCCCATTCCCAAACCCACAAATTCTAATGGGAAGCTTTTCCTTTAATGATCACTGCATAACACACATACCACCAGCACAGACCTCTGGGAAGCAAATGCTGTTTCATCTGTGGCCAGATCAGATCTTCCCTGGGGTTTTCCATGCTTGGAACAGCTAATTTTTCCTGCTCATAAACAACACAGCACCTAGAAACACTCAGAAACAATTTCCAACCCCCTGGATCCCGAGTTGGGGCACTGATGCTTCTCTCTTCTGCATCCCATGGCTGCAGGGTTAATAACAGGGGTTCCTACACAATATCAATCTTGTAATTCAAAATTTGCTCCCTGCAGAAGATGTTTGGAAGGAAGGAAGGGCTTGGGATGGAAGAAGAGGAAATAATTCCTTGCCCCTTCCCATTTTTCCTTGCCTATTAAAATAGTTCACGATAAAATCAAAATTATTACTTTGGTATTCAAGAAATTTTATATTCAGCTTCCACTGGGAGAAATGCTGCTCTTTCCTATTAATCCAGGACTTTAAAATGACAACAAGTACATTAACGATGTGTGTGTGTAATAAAACCCCCACACTGATCAGGGATGCATATTTATGTGGCAAACTTTGGATGCTTCAGTTTTACTGGCAGCAATGGATGCCTGCTCCTTCCCAGCTTGGGATTAGTATTTTAATGTAAAAAGGAGAACATTTCCATGGTGAGAATGACTTTCAAATAACCCAAGAGCACAACAAGGCTCTGACAAAGGAGCCTTATTTGTGTTTATTAGGTGGAGAACAATCTACTTCTTCAATCAGTGAAATTCTGTGTGAAATGGAGGTTTATTCACCCTTTTATATTGTCATTTAATAACCTCATAAGTGAAGAATTATGAAACAGAGGTAATATTGAACTGATTTTCATATTTCCAGTCATGCAGTTTTTCTGCTTTGCTAACTTTTAGACACTCAGCTCATATTCTACCCACATCTTTAAAGGTCATTGCTCCCATTGGACTTTGGAGGGGATGGTTGGTAGAAAGAGATGCAACTGCAAAAAGGCTCATGGCTGCTTAAGTTCCTTCCTTCATCAGTGTTTCCTCTCCTTAAAAAGTGGGAAAGCTGCTGTGTCTCTGTAGGAAAGGTTCTGAAAGGATTCTGGAGGCATACAGAGTCTTCAACAAAAGTTTCAAAGCAGCTTCATCATTTGCAGTGAATACAAGTTTCTGACTGCTATGTAGGAAGAAGCTTGAATAAGCTCAGATCTCTGAATTGAAGGTTTCTCTAAAGAAAAAGCTCTAGAAATGCCTGCATTTAGATGGGGGAAGCAAGTGTGAATCAAGAACAAAGGCCCAGGACCCAGTGAGAGGGAATAACCTTTCAGATCAAGCTGGTTTCCCCACCTGAGAGAGTTCCAGCCTGCGCCTTCCCATTTGATGCAAATGTCTGTCAGAATGGCACTATTGGATAATAGATAAAAGATTATCTGTGACATTATAAAAAATGAAAGCTTCAAAACGGCTACAAGTTCCATGAAAAAAAAAAATAATAATCAGATAGCCTTTCTGAAAGGCAACAATAGCCCCTCTGGTTTATTTAGCACCTCCAGCTGGGCAGTGGTGTTCAAACACCTTCCCCAGCTGCCCTGTGGCTCCTCCATAGAACAACCCCAGTTCTGCTTCTGATGGAGCAGGAAAGGCTGGGGGAGGCTCCAGGGAGAGCTCAGAGCCCCTTGCAGGGCCTGAAGGGGCTCCAGGGAGAGCTGCAGAGGGACTGGGGACAAAGGATGGAGGGACAGGACACAGGGAATGGCTCCCAGTGCCAGAGGGCAGCGATGGATGGGATGTTGGGAATGAGGAATTGTTCCCTGGCAGGGTGGGCAGGCCCTGGCACAGGGTGCCCAGAGCAGCTGTGGCTGCCCCTGGATCCCTGGCAGTGCCCAAGGCCAGGCTGGACAGGGCTGGGAGCACCTGGGACAGTGGGAGGTGTCCCTGCCATGGCAGGGGTGGGATGGGATGGGCTTTGAGGTCCCTTCCAACCCAGACCATTCTGTAATTCCGTGATTCCTTTCCCTCAACAAGAAATGGTGACAAATTCAGCTGAAGTAGCTCCACATGCAGCACCCTTGATTTCACAGAGAATTATCCATTGATTGATTTTACCCATTCAAGGCAGGGAATTTCCAGTGCTGGCAAGACTCAAGATTTCACACCAACCTTGCCTGGCCTGCCCAACCATTGGTGTTTCACTCAGCAGAGAAGCCCAGGTGGTGACACCTTTCCTTCACAGATTTCTGCCTCCCAGCGAGGGGAAGCTGCAGGTTCCTGCAGCAGTGGTGTCAGAGCCCCAGCAGCTGCTCAGCTGGAGGGGCTCATGGCAGGGAAGCCAGCCTGCCCCAGCTGCAGCCAGGACTCCCACCACGTACAGCAGGGACACTCAGCACATCTGTGCAAGTGTTTGTCTCGTTCAGCTGGTGTAAATTGGCACAGCTCCACTGACATCAGCGAAGTCACACTGAGTTATATAAACTGATGATCTCACCCCTGTAATTACACACCATTTCCTATCTACCACACTGTCCTGTGCAGCACCATCCCACTCAGCCTGGACATTCCTCCTGCGTGCTGGGAGAGCCCGGTCTTACTGCTACAACCTCATGGATTTACACCTTTACATTCACAGCAGCACAGCACCTCCCATTAAACACAAAGCTCAGCTTAACTACACCGAATTCACAGCTATTGTTTTCATTACTTGAAAGCACAGTGCAGGTCAAGCAGTACGGATGCTGCTCCACAGCTACATTTCTCACGGCTCACTCATTCTACGTGGTACTGCACAGCTGACATTTGGGCACTCGTGTTGAAAAAGCTGTGAAATGATATTGAAAATGTGGAAAACAAGGCCTGACAGCACTGGGATGGTGCAGTGATGGGGGACAGACAGCTAGAGAGACAGCAATAATCCTTCCACCCTGTGCAGCCTGGAATGATCATCCCTGTGTTCTGGCAGGAGGAGTGACTGCTCCTGAGCACCTGTGGTGACAAAGCCAGCATGTGCCAGGACACACCCGTGTGTCTTCTGCAGCAGTGCCATGAGTGAGACACACCTCAGCCTTCACCACCAGTTGCTGCAGAGTCCCTGCTCTCTCACTAGGAGCACACTCCAGGACCATTTTTGTCCATCCCTGAGGAGCAGCTCCATCCCCTGGAGCTGCAGCAGCTGGGGACACCCAGCACAGGGTGGGACAGGCCCTGAGGAGGGTCCTGCTGCTCAGTGGGCTTGGTTTATCTGCAGAGCAGCCAGGCAGACCCAGTGGAGTGCGCAGAGAGGCTGGGATCCAGCAGCACTGCCCACATGGCACTTAATTCAGGCAGATAGAACCAGTCCACTGTTAAATTAACAACTGTGAACAGTGCAGGGAATTGGGCTGAGGCTGGAGTTGTTGAAGTTTGATTTGGGCTCTCTCATTTTGCTGGGCAGGGCAGCGTTCCAGCGCTCCAAGGTGAAAATGCATTTGTGCTCTTCAGTAACTCTGCATAAGCACAATAACTTTTTAAATTGAAACCCATATCACACAATTCCCAGGGAAATGACAATATAGGAGACCTCCAGCTAGAGCCCCTCAGTGTCCATAAAATGAGCTCTCTATACAGTGAAGGGAGGAATTGTGCTTCCCTGGCCAATGTCTGCAGGGCAGAATTGGGATGAAAAGTTCCCTGTCCCAGGCTACAGAGCTACCCAGAAATTGTTGGCTCACAATCCATCCAGGGTTTAATTAATACATCCTCAGAAAGCCACAGCACTCTGGCTGTTGTTAGAGATGCCGATTTTTCACTGTGGTTGAAGCTTCATTTATGATTTCAGTAAAAGCTCCATTTTTTTCCTTCTCTTTCTAGTTAAAAAATGAGCCTCTAGCTACAAATTGGACGATTACAGACAGTATTGTAGAGCAGCAGTAAAAAAGTGTTAATGAGCTGCAGGATATCAGAAGCAAAAAAGAAAGTATTTCCCCCACAGGCCAAACAAAATTAATTTTAAAAATTAATGTAAACCACTAATGCAGCAAGTGCTTCCATTAAATTATGGGGCTCTGACATGTACAATGCAGTATTTTTGCCATTGAATTTGTTATCTAAAAGGTGTTCATTGTTTATTATGGTGTGAAAAGCTGTTTTGCTCCAGATAGGCTGGTTCATTAAGGAACTGGATCCTTGCCATAGCCCTATTTCTTAGCAATGAAGCAATGCCCTGTAGCAAAAAAATAGAGAGCTGCTCCCTGCTTAATATCAGAAATGTAAATCAAAAGACTCCAGTCTGCTTTTTAAATGGCTTTTGGTCTTTACAGAGATGAAACTCACCCCAAATATTTCAGATTGCTGGCTGGTCAGAACAGCTTCTCCAAATTCCAGCTCTGCTAAATGATTATCATAATAACAATCCCTGTCAATGAGGGGTTTGTAATGCTTATGCTATTAAAACACTTTTAATTCTGCTGCTTCATTCATCAAACTGTAACAGGTTTGATTTTAAGAAGGGAAATAAAACCATGTTATAACTGCCTAAGGAGAAAATAATGTTCTGATAAGAACCCAGATTTGTACAATTACAGAAAAGCCAGTGGCTTTGAATATTTCAGGGTTGAAAATTGCTCAGAACTGGATTTTGACGTTCCTGTGTGTGCTGAATAGGATCTTTTCCAGCAAAGATCTCAGTGGGGTCAGTAGGGAGAATTGGGATTGGACCCATGGGCATGGGACCTGCTGGGGGAGCTGGAGCAGGTATGGCCTGAGGGAACAGGGCAGGGCAGCCAGGAGACAAGAGCTGCTTTTGTTTGTGGATGTGGATAGGAAACATCAGAGCTCTAGCGTCTAAATAACAGTGGGGAGAGGGAAAACAAAATCTAACCAAAAGCCCTCTGTTGGCATATAAAAAATTACTCTATTTAGCAAAATTAGATACTTTGTTGGCCTTCATTTATGAGCCAAAACACCCTGAGGGGGACTACTTACCAACTTTAATTAGTAATAAAAAGCTTACAAGCGCCAGGGGAGCCAGAACTGGAGTCCATGGGCCAAATCCTGTGCTCAAATTACAGCAGTTTGAATTTGGGATCTTCTTAAGTTCAAAGAAGTTGCTTTGTGCTTTCTATGGGACAGCTTGGTGGCCTCAAGTCACACCAAAGGTGGGAGATCTGTGCTGGGTCTGAGACACTGGGAAACTGTCATTGACCAGGTTAAAAGATTGTGTGTGGAGATTTTTATGTTCTTGAGGCAAGAGCTGCTGAGGATGAGTGACTGTGGGGTTTGCAGGGCAAGGTTTGGGCTGCAGGGGGCTTCTGTGGGAGCTGCTGGGAGCTTCCTCCATGCCCAGGGGAGCCAAGAGCAGCCAGGGGCTCCCAGGGAGATGCAGGGGGAGCAGAGATCCCCCTGCAGGGCCAGGAGCAGCCCAGGGCAGAGCAGGGGGGGCTGAGGAGGCTCTGAGCCCATGGGAGCCCCTGCTGGAGCTGGCAGGGCTGGGCATCCATGGAGAGAGAGAGGAGCCCACAGGGAACAGGTTTGTGCAAGGAGCCCATGGGAGAGAGGGACCTCAGTGGGGCAGCTCCTGAGGGACTGAGCCCGTGGGAAATGGGATCCCTAAAACAGCTCCTGAGGGACTGAGCCCATGGGAAATGGGATCCCTAAAACAGCTCCTGAGGGACTGAGCCCATGGGAAATGGGATCCCTAAAACAGCTCCTGAGGGACTGAGCCCGTGGGAAATGGGATCCCTAAAACAGCTCCTGAGGGACTGAGCCCATGGGAAATGGGATCCACACTGGGGCAGCTCCTGAGGGACTGAGCCCATGGATAAAGGGACCCACACTGGGGCAGCTCCTGCAGAACTCTCCCCTGGGAGGGACCCCAGGCTGGGGCAGGGCAGAGCGTGAGGAGCCCAAGGCCTCTGGAGGAAGGAGCAGCAGGGACAATGTGTGATGGGCTGACCACAGCCCCATTCCCATCCCCCTGAGGTGCTGAGGGAGAGGATGGAGAGAAAATCCAGAGCAAGTGAATCTTGCAGGGAACACACTGTGATTTGCCACCTTGCCCAGACTCAGCTTTCACGCCTCTGTCAATATATGGGCTTGAAAATGAACAGCATCAAAGCAATAAAGGTTGGTGTTCATCCATGGAAGCCTCAGAGATATCAGCCTCTCTGTTTTGATGTTTACTGCAGCCAGAGGAGTTTCTATGGCTAAAGCAGTAGAACATCTATATGTGTATATTTATCTGTATGTGATATTCATGTTAAAAATTTCCACATGAACAATCATCCCCTAAAACAAGCAACAACACTAATCCCACTGCCATACACTTGACTGAATGTAGTTTACCTCCGTTGCTGACTTTTAGCAGCTAAACTCACTAAAGGTGAGGAGATAATTTAGCTCAGCTTTCTTCTACTGATCTGAGAAACAAAGTTTATAGAAACCTTTCACGGTGACATCAAAAATCACATGGAAAAGCAGGCAGTGCTGGGGGACAGAGCCTGGACATGAGATCAGCCAGAGCATGACTTATCACAGACCTTGCAGCAGACTTTCCTGTGAAATCTAATTTCAGCTCTCCTGAAAGAAACTTCACCAGCTGATGGTCAGTGAGCCACAGCTGAGGCTCTCATGGTCAGAGGTGTCCCGGTGCAGCAGGAGGGATCCTACACCCCACTGACACCTTCCAGAGCTCCTGAGCAGCCCTGCCAGGGCTGGACTTCAGCAGTCCCCCACGTCCCACACAACACCAAGCTTTGTTTGATTTTACTGGACAGGAGATGGTCAAAGGTGGAGAGACCCTGGCACCCCATGGATAAGTCAAAAGCCCAAGTGCACACATTATTCCAGTGTGGTGCCTCTGCACATCACGTGCTTCAGCAGCTCAGCTGAAAAAATACTTGGGTTTGACCCACAGAAGGGTCAGGAAGGAACAAAGAGGCAAGCAAGCAAAATCATTTCCAGCCCTCTCCATCAGGCAAGGGTCTGAATTAGTAGAAGGTAATTTCTGGACAAACTATCTATTATCCATGAAGCAACACCTTTTTGTGCTCTAGCTACCAAAATGCTTCAATTTCCAGGCCAAAAACAGTTGATAAATGAGGCCCCAACTTTCTGCCCATTGCAATAGTTTTACAGATTGCAATTTGATATTATTACACATATCAGCCAAAATTCCTCCCTTTTACATTACAAGGGAGCCAGACAAGCAACGTTCAGCAGCAACAACACCCAGAAAGGGACCAAGGGACCAGTGCAGACAGGGCTTTGTGCAGCCATATTGACCACACATCACAAGTGCTGCTGCTTTCTGTTCATCAGGAGTCATCTTATATGGACAAATAATAGAAATAAATCAGAATTTAAAAATATAGAAGTTTCACTCCTTCCAATCTATCCATTCCTGATGAACAAACACAGGGAAAGCAAGAGGGGTGGTACTTGATGGTGATGTGAATAAATCCAGTTTGGTCCCAGCTACGCTGGTGTAAACCCAGAGTTAGGGATGACTCTGGAATGACATCCAAGTCCCTGCTTTTGCCATCTGCATTCTGCCTCTGTGGATCTGACCTACATCGTTGGAAGGAGAGGGGTAGCCCAGGCATTTGGAAGTGATGCTCCTCTATTAGCGATGAGATTAATTAAGACGCTGCTGCTTCACACTCAGGCAGGGCTGTTAATGGCCATTGATTTTTTTTGTTTTAAACAGCACGTACGAGTTTAAATGGGGTAAACTGCCCCAGATTCCCTTTCCTTACCTTTGTCTTCCCTGCTAGGGGTTAACCTCGCTGGAGATAGGGAAGAAGCCAGTCCCCTCCTTCCTTTGCCTGCGGCACCAAGATCAGGAAATTCACTGCTAATCACTGCAGTTGTGATTTCTGATTTCAACTGGCAGCACGGAGAATTGAACTCCAGTCCCCCGAGTACAGCAGGCTGCGCCAGGCAGGCCTTGAGCTTGTTAAAACTGTGGTGCTGCCATGCGGTTATCAATTTTAAATTAATCTCTCCCTCCATGCACACTTACCCTCCTCCACCCTCTCTTAAAGTGGCTGCTAAAAATATAAACTCCAGGATACCTCGTTCTAAGACTTAACTAAGTAAAAATCGGGATACTATTAATTACAGGTTTCCTTCAGCCTCGGCACCTGGAAAAATGGATTTCTGCACTGTCTCAGGGATTTGCCTAATCCACTTCCCGCAGTAAAGCCGAGCACAGCTCTGGCTGTCTGAGCATCCTGCCATGCAAATCCTGCCTCCCACCATGAGCCCCTCTCCAGGAGCGCCCTGTCTCCGGGCTGCAGCAGCTGGGGAAGGGGAGCCTGGCAGCAGAACAGCAGCCAGCTGGGAATTGCAGCTCTGTGGGCTGAGTGTGTGCTCTGCACTCAACCAAATCTGCCCTGCTGAGACAGGCCAGAGGCCCAGACATCGCTTACTCAGCGCCCCTGTCCCCATTTCACCATCACACTGCAGCAAAGCTGTGCCAAGAGCGAGCATGAGGTGCTGTGCTGCACCCCAGGGACAGCCCCTGACTTCAGCCACCGACTGGGGTTGTAAAAATGACCCCCAAATCCAACTTAATGGCTTGGCTCCCTCCCCACGCTGGAGTCTGAGTGTCTGCCACAGCTCAAGAGCAGCCTGGCTAATGTGGGCCAGGGTTTGTGAAGCCTTTGTAGTTGGCCGTGTCCACCTGAAATAACACTGAAATAACAAATACCTGCGCTGGCACGGAGCATGGGGCAGCCCTTCAGGCAGGGCCTTGCAGCTTCATCTCCTGCAGCTGCAATTGCTGCCCCGGCCAGACAGCAAGGGGCACCGAGGGGAGGCCACCTGGCTCTGGAGGAAAGCAATCAGCTGGCATCTGAGCAGGGGCCACACCACCACCTCGGTGTCAAATGTGAAAATCTGTGGAGGTGAGTTTATAAACGACTGCAGGCGTCAGCATCCAGTTTGGAATCTATAAACATCTGAAATCTGTTAGTACTTTATTTGTAATGATACTGCCAACAGACTGCCCCCCCCCAAAGGTCACAGCACACACTCAGCATTAAATTGCAGTACAACAAATCCTCAGCTATCCGTAACCTACAAAATGATAGGGGCAGGCTGGAAGGGGAGACTGGGATAAAGCAGAAAAAGAAAAAAGTCTAGACACACTTTCCTAAAACTCACTGGGGAATCATTTTAAAATCACTTTATGAGGAAATAATTGAGGTTCTATATACAAAACTCCCTTTAAAAAAAAAAGAGTAACACGTTTGACAACTTTAGAAAGTCACAAGGTTGTTACAGAGAAGAATGGGCCTCTGTTTGGGAATTTAAATACTATGTGGCCCAAATTCATAAACATTTAAGATTTTTAAAGCCACTGGGAATAAAAGAGCAAAAAAGGCAAAACCAGCCAGCGCCAACTAAGGAAAAAAAACCCAAAACCCAAACCGAACTGCCAAGTGAATGAAAACCATCTTTGCAGTAAAACCCCCTTTCCTCACTCTGTAATGCCCCAACCCTGAATGCTGCCCTTCAATCCACCACAGAATAAACCCTCTGTTGTGCACAGGACACAGCACAGACCCACAGCATAAACCCGCTGCTGCCTGCATCCCACTCCACAGCAAGTGGAATTCATTCCAGAGCCACCAGATGCAGCATTAGCCCCCAAAATACAGCAGCTCTCCTCAGTCACAGGGAGGAGCAGCCTGTCCCTGTGTCTGACTGGCTGTGTCCTGCCCAGGAGGACCTGGGCACCACTCATCATCACTGCACTTCCACAGGGAGCCACAGGTTACCAACTCCATCTCTTTCAAGTGGAACATAATATAGCTGAAAAAAAAAATCACTGAGGAAAATAATTTGTTATTCTTCTTATGCCTCTCTTTGTTATTCTTCATGTCAGAGCTGCTTGTCCATGTCAGTTGTGGAGAGAGGTCCGAGCAGAATAACCACACAGATAACTCTGCACTGAAACTTCACCAAGTTCTTACTGATAACAGATTATTTCAAAAATATCCCTGAAAATGTAAACCCAGGAAGGGCCTTTGGGAAGTTCTGGCTGTGGATCAGCTGAGTGGTCAGTATCTCCATAGGGCTGACCCAAATGCATGGCTCACCTATCACTCCAACTTCAGGAGAGTTTGGGTTCTTACCTGAATTTCATGGCTCAGGCCCATTTCTAATTGTGTCTAAATATATCCCTCTGTGCTGTAGAGCTGACTTCCTTCTGGCCAATCTCAGCTGCCTTTTTGACCTGCACACCCCATGGAAGCACCAAGATCAAGACAGTTGTGCCTACTGAGTGTGAGGATTAGTGAAAAAACCCACTCAGAATGTCAATGAGTTAGGGGCATCACACCCTTCTGCCATTAAAATTCAGAAGGTTTTCTGGTCCTTCTGGCCTCGGTGCATTTGCATAGTATAGGGTCAGAGAGACATCCTGATTGCACTGTAGCTGCTCTGTTTGAAGGGTCACAACGGTGACATAGGAAAATAACCCAACTTTAATTGATACCTGGGCTCTTGAATTTGAAACTCCCCCTGGCCCCATCTCTTGTATATCTAATGTACAGTACACTCAACAGCAGATGCCAGGAAGGCAGCTTGGTTTCTCAGCTGCATTAGCAAAGCTTTAAAAATAATTGAGTTGTCCACAAGATGTCCACCCTACTTTTCAAGCACCTGAATCTCCTGGCAATCACAACTGCAGCAATGAATGTTCTCAGGGCTGGCAGGTGATCTAATTGTGAATCCCAAGTGTAGCATCTCAGGAGAAGATCTCAGAGAGGAAAAAAAAAACCCCATGTTTTTAGTTCAAGCTTCTGTTATTTTAATTCTTTATTAGAGGTCCAGTTATGACTCAAACTTTACCAAGAGTAGCAGAGATGTGGGTGTATTTATGAAGTTTTTCCCTGGTTTTCTTGCTGCTATTAATTCCCAATCACACAAAGGGCAATTACAGTTGACATCTAATTCCTAAGTTGGGCTCAGTCAGGCATGAGGAGCTCAATGTAAACTACATTTCCTGATCCCACCGTTGTTGGGCTCAGGATCACACATTATAGGGCACTGAAAGATTCTTGGCAGAATGGACCAGACTGGTTTGCTTGGTTTCTAGGCATCCCATCATATACTCCCTAAAAAGACAGATGATGGCTAATCCCACTCAGAAGAGTGAAGAAAGAATACCTGAAGAGTTACAGCAGAGCAGTTGTAAGTGCATTACTGGTTGACTACTCATCAATTCATAACTATCATTTCTGTGACATTTTCCATGATTCAGTTCAGGCTCAGTTCTGGGACAGAAAAATGAAGAAACATTGTTTACCCCTGAGTCACTCAGCTGAAAAAATCATGATATTCTGATGGAAACCCATCCCATAAACTATGGAACTGTATTGTTCCTGTATTTGTTGGCAATGTAGGGAGACCACTGCTCTTCTTTGCATTGAAGAACAAGATCAAAAACTGCATTATTTCATCTCCTAGCATTCCTAAACCCTTTAACGGTTCCAACCCTTTAATGCTTCCATTTTTGAAAAAAAAGTGCTTTTAAAAATTAAACCCTGTAGGTTATTGGGATGTGTCATGAACAGGAAACATTGAGCTGTATAAATGAGTGCCAAGAATAACGGGATGAAGCTGCAGCGCCTGAGTTTGTAACTGAGATTCCCAAGCACTGAGTGGCCACACTTGCAGGAAAATGCTCAGTGCTGCTGTGCTGGCAGCAGCTTTTGTTGTGTTGGTGTCCTCTCCTCTCTACAATTCTGCCGTGGCAAATGTTTCAGTGAAACTCTCATTACTGGTCTTCGCTTTTCCATTAATGGCCTTCATAAACAGGAAAAAACCAGGAACTTTCGTCTAGGCTAAACAGGTTCAAAATTCACCGTTCTAACCTACAACAGGCAGGTCAGGAGAGACAACAACTCACCTTGCTCACAACTACACAAGTGAGAAATGTTCCGAAGGCTTTCAGATTTTCTTTCCCTCTGTTTCTCCCCAAAAAAGCCCTTTAAAGGATCAGCTAAACAAAAACCATGTGAGTGTCTCAGAAGGGACCTCAGCGAGCCCATTAGGGGCGTGTTTGGACGCAGAACCCAGAGTACATTACAGGTTATTTGTGAGGCTGCAGCGATGTGCTCCTAATGGGTACAAGGATGTGCTGACATCGGAAGTAAGGCTGACAGGTCTGCAGTTAGCTGTCACTCCCATCACAGACTTAATAGCTTTGCCAGGCACCCTCTAAGCAAATGAAGAGAAGAAAGCTCTTGCTATGTGACAGCATTGGAAAAGAATGCATGTGAATGTCATTCTGGTATTGAAAGTGTCAGGTGCCAGCCGAGGAGCTCTGATCAGATAGACAAGCATCGTGCTGGATGCTTTCAGGTTATTTGAAGCCTGTCATTTCTATTAGCAAGCTAACCACAAGTGGAATCCTTCATTAGTTTGTTTTGCTTAGTGCTGAAGCGTCAGGGGATGGAGGCCTGGGCCCTTTTGGCTTTCTCCTTATTAACAGCTCATGATGGCTGGCGAGCAGAGGGGACCACGGGCTCCTTCCCCTCCATGCCTGCTCATTAGTGCCTGGCAGCAAAGAGCAGAGATGAGTGGACATTGGCACGGCTTGGCTTTCTAGTTCTTGGAGAAGGCCAAGAATAATCTCAGTAGATTTAATTAAAACCACAGCAAACAGATGGGGAAGATGGAAAGCAAATGCAACTGGA